>NC_046170.1:40137671-40270171 GCF_011064425.1 Rattus rattus
GTGTACCATGCAAGGTTGTCTGTCATGAGCATTGGTAAGTGCACAGGCAGGTAAGTTCCGAGCACGGGATGCTCTGGAACTGAGGTCTGCCTTATTCGTGGAGTATTAGTTCTCTCTCAGCTGTGGCTTCAGGCTGGTGTCAGAGCAGAGACCCTTCCCAGGTTGATGCCTAAAGGAGGGCCTTACTTATGGACTCCTGCAGGATGCCAAGGAGCCTAGGCTCTCAAAATGGTCACCCACTGGTGACAAATCCTAGATAAGAAAATAGTTCACCCTGCAGACTCCCACGCTGGCCTGTGTCCCACCCCAGCGGACCTCAGAGTCTTCTGGGATAGAAAGTTTTTCTGACTGGATCCTCTCCAGGGAGAAGGTTTCGGTACTGGATTCTTCTAAACGCTTCTGCCTTCTGCCCCCTGAAGACTCCAGCCTCACCCAGCAGCCATGGAGCCCCAGGCAGACAGCACCTCATCTCTGACCAGGCCTCCTTTGAACTGGCCCCCAACGCTGCCCACCCCCTTGTCACTCTGGCTTGTAATTCATTTAGGATTAGCTCCCAGGCCTCTCACAGGTCTAACTTCTGTTGTCTTGGAAACCGTGTCAACCGTTTGCTGGTTTCTGTGATTATCTGACGAGAGAAGAGGGGGGGCAGCAGGGACATGAAAGAGGGTAAGGGGGAGACAGCGTGGGTCTTAATGGAGCTCTCTGCGGAGGCCTGGGAGGCACAAAGGGGACGGGGTGCCCTCAGACCTACAGCTGTGTGGCAGGGGCTCCCGGTGGGGGCTCTCACCACTTCCTACCACTCTGGGAACATGAGAGAATCACCCCCTCACCTCACCTTTACTTCCTTTATGTCAGATCCTCTGAGGACCAGAGGCAAGGTGTTATTCCCATCCCCCATCTTTAGGCTGGGAAAGTTCCCTTGTGGGCTTCTCCAGACACAGCAACCTTGGGAGGCTGGGGGAGGCAGTGGGAGGGGGAGGAGGAGGAGGCAGTGGGAGGGGGAGGACGGGGAGGCTGGGGGAGGTTGGTATCACCACCTGGGAGGAAGCTGAGCAGTGCAGATGATAAACCCACCCCCAGGATGCTGGGAACAGGATGCCAGACAGGTCCGGATGGCACCAGTGTGCCATTGTGGGCTGGCCTCTGTCCCCTATGCCTGCCACGGCAGCCACAACTAGAAGATAAGAGGGGGACTTGTCTGTTGCAGGGTGCCTGAAGGGCCCTTTCCCTGTCAGGCTTGGCGGTTGGCTCTGGCTACAGGCAGGGGCCTCAGTGGGCCCAGATGAAGCACCCTCCTCCATGGGGTTCTCAGTGCGGCCTGGGCTTCCTCACAGCCTCTGATGTAATGGCAGGGGCTTATGCAGAGGCCCCATGACCCCCTCCCCTCAGGGCCTGGCCTCAGATATCAGGGCCTCTTCCACACCATACTCTGTCCGTTAGCCACCCAAGAGGGAGGAGCCCCACCGGGCTGGGCTCAGCTGGAAGGAAACCATCCTTTGATAGGGTGGGAACCGTGCTGAAGAGAAGATAGGGTGGCGATGTGGAAGCTGCCTGTTGGGAGAACAGTCAGCCTGTCACCAGCTCCTCGGGAAGTCTGCTTTTCCAGGTAGGAGGCCTGGCTCTGAGACTGGACTAGACCCTGTCCCCTAGAGCTTGCCTTTCGGTTTCCAGACAGTCTAGGCTGTGGGCCTAGAGCAGGCTTGGACCTAAGTGTGGAGGCTGGAAGGTCCTGCCTTGAGGGTTCATAAAGCAAATCCCCGGTTTCAAGCCTACCAGCCCCGTGACGATGGTATGAGGGTCTGCACCCAGGGTGCAGCTCTGGTCACAGGAAGAGCAGCCCCTCCCTGGAGTGAGGGGCCGACTAGATGCCTTTCGGGGGTAGCTGCTAATGAGCCACATCTGATTTTTTATGAACCTCCCTGGTAAATTATTAATTTGGGCCAGAAATGAAAGTGTGGAATCGGATAAGTTCATGAATATTCATGGCCGAATCGAGCACGGGTTGATCGGTGGCTGGAGCAGCCAGCCAGGCTCCTGACCCAGATACGGGGCAAAACTCTGGGAACCTCCCCTCCCCTCGCCCTTGGCTGTAGGTGGGGCTGGTGACTCACAGCTCACACACACACGGTAGTGGCCCACGCTGGAATGACAGGAGCAGAAGTCAGAGGCCATTGTCACTTGTCAGAGCCATGCCTCCTTGTTTCCAAACGAGGGTCCCCTTAGAGAATGGATGACATTTGGGTCTGGGAAGCTGATGTGAGGGCCACTGGGCCTCCCTGCTGCGGCCTAAGAGTTTCCACCTAGGCGACTGTATTAGCCAGTTGGCATCTCAGGCTGCTCCAACCGGACCTTTTCCTCTTGCCTTGCCTGGCAACTCTGTCCAAAGGCTCCAGGCCCAGGGAGGGCTGCCTGGCTCTGACCTGCTACCTGGTTATACCTCTGTGCAGACACGTTTCCCTCACCAGACTTCAAGGCTCAGCCCTACTAGGTGCTTCTCCCCCAGCCCCAGGTCTGTGACAGTGGGACTCTTGGGAACCCCATGAATTCAGAAACCAGATCTATTTGTCAATTTTTTTTTTAAGATTTATTTATTTATTATATATAAGTACACTGTAGCTGTCTTCAGACACACCAAAAGAGGGCATCAGATCTCATTACAAATGGTTGTGAGCCACCATGTGGTTGCTGGGATTTGAACTCAGGACCATTGGAAGAGCAGTCAGTGCTCTTAACCACTGAGCCATCTCTCCAGCCCTTGTCAAATTTTTTTAACACTACTTTTGTGTTTCGGGGTGGGGGATTTCCAGCCACAAGGCACCTGTGGAGGTCAAAGGACAACTTGCAGGAGTCTGTCCCCATCGTCCACGGTATGGGTCTCCTCTGGGTCTGTGTGTGGAAATTTAGACCACCAGATTTGGTAGCGAGTGCCTTTATCTGCTGAACCATCTGTTTTCCTGGCCCAAGACTTTGGTTTTTGTTTTTGTGTTTGTCTATTAGACAGGGTATTGTTATTCAACCCAGGCCACCCTCAAACTTTCCATCCCCCTGTCTCAGCCTCCTCACTGCCGAGATCACAGGGCTTCACCCCCCAACCCCTGGCTAGCGGCCTAGGATCTGGGTTTGCAGAGTCCTTGTTAGAAGGGCTTGGGCAAATTGCTTGCTAAACTTCAAGCCTCTGCTGTATCCTATTTAGGCTGTAGAAAGCTGGTTCGTTAAAGTACTTGATGAGGCCAGGTGTGGTAGCACAGGGCTGTGATCCCAGCATGTGGGACACTGAGGCACGAATTGCTTCTGTGAAGGCTGTCAGAGATGAAGGGAAACGCTCACAGCCTCAGAGGCTGTCTGCTTTGGCCATCCAACCTGTTGTGCCCTGGGCTCCTCAGGACCACCCTAGACTGTATGGGTTTCTGTTCCTCTCGAGGCAGGCTTTGCCCCTCCCTAGACCTGGACAGGCTCCCTGTGTGTGGAGCCAAGGGGTTTCCCCCTAAACCTCAGGTGGGAAGGATCTGCAGAAGAGAGTGAGGTGTCTGATGGGCCCACAGTGAGCTGGTGAGCTGTGGCCCTGGGTTCACAGGCCGAGCTGGCCTCTGTCCTAGAAAACCTGTCCAGGGAGGTGGCTCCCAGGCCAGATGGGATTAAAGGTCAGTTCTGGGGCTTCTTCAGGGCCAGGGAGCTCTGAAGGCCTTGGTCATTGATCAGTGTGGCCGTCAAGGACTGTATAGCCCTGGGAGTGCCCTCTGGGCTCAAAGTGTGGGTCCTGCCTCCAGGACCTCACCTTTGGCCTTGCTGATGGCTGTGGCCGGCATCCACCTGCCCTGCAGGGTCAAGAGCAGCAGAAGGGGTTTTATTGGAAGCATAGAAACCAGCACGTCCACTCTTTGGCTTTTAATCCAGAGTCAGAAGCCTTTGACTCAAGGCTCTGTCACCTCCAGGGTGCTAGGAGGCAGAGGGAGCAGCCAGCCAGCATGTGGGACCGGTGCAGTGAGTCGAATGGGCAAGATGCTAAGCAAACAGGCACCAGGCAGCAGTGTCCCGGCCTGGCTGGAAAGAGACGTTTTGCTTGGCAGCTGCCAGACAGTTCCTGGACACCTGGCCGTGCCAGAGCCCCCCGGCGGTGGGGAGGGTGAAAGTCAGTCAGGTCTTGCCTTCTAGACTGCAAGTTCCCTGCGCTGGATCCTGGGATGTTCCTGACTCCAGCCTAGAGCAGACTGGGAGGCCTTCCTGTAGGAGGTGGTGCCCCACGTAGAAAGGGGGACCGTGGAGCCAGGGAGTGGTTTGCCTCTCAGGTGTCACAGCTTGGCTGGGTGCTCTGAAGGACCTCAGGCAGTGCCCTTGAGTCCCCACGGGGAGACACCCTCCCCAGGCCGTGCCCTAGGAGTAGGGCTAGATCTGTGTTGTTACCCCAGACCCAACACCTGGCTTCATGTCAGACACTTAGGAAGCTGGTCGTGGAACACTGCCTCCTGTTTCTGAGTTGGATGGTGGCTCCAGGGTGGCCAGCAGAGTTAGAGATCAAGGCCCCAGTCTCTAGGAAGTACAGAGGGCAGTGCAGGTCTCAGCCCTGAGACGGTGAGGACATTGACAGCTAAGGGCTCCTAGAGGGAGACTGCTGAGCCTGAGGCCTGGGGTGTGTGTGTGTGTGTGTGTGTGTGTGTGTGTGTGTGTGTGTGTGTGTGTGTGTGAGAGACACTGACAGCTAAGGGCTCCTAGAGGAGAGATTGCTGAGCCTGAGGCCCGGGGTGTGTGCGTGTGTGTGTGTGTGTGTCTGTCTGTCTGTCTGTGTGTGTGTCTGTCTGTGTGTGTGTCTGTGTGTTTGTGTGTCTGTGTGTGTGTTTGTGTGTATGTGTCTGTGTGTGTGTTTGTGTGTGTGTGTCTATGTGTGTGTGTGTCTGTGTGTGTGTGTGTGTGTCTGTGTGTGTGTCTATGTCTGTGTGTCTGTGTGTGTGTCTGTGTGTCTGTGTGTGTGTGTGTGTGTGTGTGTGTGTCTGTGTGTGTGTGTGTCTGTGTGTGTGTCTGTGTGTGTGTGTGTGTCTGTGTGTGTGTGTGTGTGTGTGTGTCTGTGTGTGTGTGTGTGTGTGTGTCTGTGTGTGTGTGTGTGTGTGTGTGTGTGTGTGTCTCTGTGTGTGTGTGTGTGTGTGTCTGTGTGTCTGTGTGCAGTACACACACCGGAGGGATGAGCAGGGACAGGTCACAGAGCCTGTTTGGGGAGAGTCGACAGGTCCTGCCTGCTGCGGCAGGTCACTGTTAGTGGAACATGTTTAGAGCCTAGGGATACCCTGGAGGTGCCCTACACAAAACAGGGAAGTAAGGTTGGGGTATGGGCAGGAACCCCCGAGGGAGATAGTGTCTTTCTTTCGGTTTTCCCTTTTCTTCTTTTTCTTTTTTCTTTTTTTTTTTCGGAGCTGGGGACTGAACTCAGGGCCTTGCGCTTGCTAGGCAAGTGCTCTACCACTAAGCTAAATCCCCAACCCCTCTTTCTGTTTTCTTAAGATCCTGTTTATTTTATGTATATGAGTGCACTGTCACTGTCTTCAGACACACCAAAAGAGAGCACAGATCCCGTTACAGATGGCTGTGAGCCACCATGTGGTTGCTGGGATTTGAACTCAGGACCTCAGGAAGAGCAGTCATTGCTCCTAACCACTGAGCCATCTCTCCAGCCCCTGAGGTAGGGTCTTTAAAGAAGGGCTAGGCCCACTATTGTGGGTGGGGTTGGCTTTGCCTCTTCCTGGTGGCCCCTCCCCCTCTTCTCCAGAGTAGGTTAGAGGGCAGCAGAGCTGGAAAGAGACGCTTAGCTGGGGTTCCACTGAGCAGTAGCTCCTCTGGGTGCTACTAAGTTCCCAAAAGGGGACCTAAGGGTCAGTGAAGCATTCTGGGAGGGAAAAGTACAGGATGATGACCTAAGGCATCCCAGGAGAGGAGTGTGGAATAGTTGCCTAGAAGTGGGAAGGTGGGGTGTTATCTGTGTGGTCTGGGGGTGTGGGAAAGCTGTTTTATACTTATGGGGGACTTGGATCACAGATAGGGACCAGAGGGGGCTTCTGTGGATTCATTCATCCAACCTTAGCCTCACATTGAAGAGGAAACTGCAGAGAGAGACCGAGTGGCCCCGGGGCGGGTTGTACAACCAGTCAGTGGTAGGGTAGGGTTTAAATTGCACTGTTCAGATTGTAGATGCCTTTTTTAGCCTCTCTGGTTTCTTAGGCCCACAACTGCAGGGTCCTGACCCCAAATGCATGGGCTCTTTGGGTCTCTTTTTTTCGTGCATGGCACAGAACCCCATCTCTGTGGTGGTAAACTAATCCACTGAGGCACTGGATTCTCTCTTCCCATGAGTCCGTGTACGGCAGGCCTTGTGTGGACAGTGGGTCTTAGAGGCTGGTTCTCAGGGTCTCAGTCTGAGCCTCAGTGTCCCTGGTAACACAGAGGTGCCTCATGCTGGCTGTGGCGACGGCTTGTGGCGATCGATGGCTTAACTCAGAAGCAAATGGTTCCAGGACAGCCAAGGGTACACAGAAACCCTGTCTGGACAAACAACAATAAAAACTTAATTGTGAATTCTGGGGTGTTCAATGGTTGTGTTCAGCACCGTCCCAAGTCCAGAGCAGGTGTCCAGGAGACAGCAGCTTCCTTTCCCCAGGAGGCTCTCAAATGGACACAATTTTGTTTTGTTTTGTTTTTGTTTTTGAGACAAGGTCTTCCTGTATAGCCCCAGCTGGCCTGGAGCTCTCTGTGGACCAGACTGGCCTCAAACTCACAGAGATCTACCTTCCTCTGCTCCCGAGTGTTAGGACCAAAGACATCTGACAGATTGCACACTTCTTTTTTTTTTTTTTTTTTTTGGGGCTGGGGACCGACCCCCGGGCCTTGTGCTTCCTAGGCAAGGGCTCTACCCCTGAGCTAAATCCCCAACCCTGATTGCACACTTCTTGTCCACAAGGTCTATGTGTTTCTGAGGATTGAAGTTCTGGAGAAATTATTCCTGTCAGAACCCCATCCATAGAAAAGAGACCGCAGTAGGGACGGTGGGTGATAGGGCCATTGTGTTCTTCTCTCACAGTAGGGCCTGGTCCAGCACCAGGCAATGCAGGACTTCCATGGTCTCAGCCTTCTTGAGCCTAGTCTGGAAGAGACCATCCCACCTTGGTAGCACTGGGAGCCCCTCACCCTCACATCCCTCTCCCCAACCACCCTCCCCGCCGACTGTGACAGGCGGCCCCAAGCTGAGTTGTTCTTGGAGGATGTCCAGTTAGTCAGAGAGCTGGCTTGACTGCACTCCTTTGAAAGAGAGGAAGCTATCAAGGGCTGGCCATGGAAGTTGTATAAGGGTAAATGGCTCTCCCTAGCAGGCAGCCAGAACGCTCCTCTTCTGTCTAAGGTAGAACCAGGCTTGTGAAAGACCCAGTGCCCACCATTCAGCTATAGCCCAGAGAGGGAAAACCACTTGCCCCGGGTCACACAGCGCTTGGAGGCTAGTTCACCCAGGAGGGCTCCTGGCAGCAGCTGTGCAGGTTAGCAGTTCTGACATCCTTACTGCCCCTGTCCCAGCCCTGCTGTGTCTAATCCCGCAAGCCACAGTCACCCAGCCCATGAGCTGTCTCTCCTCTATTGGACAAGGCCCAGGGGTCAGGCCACAGGTGTGGCTGTGGCCTAGAGAGGAGGCCCGAGTTACACTCAGCCCCTCTTTGGGGTGCTGCACTGACTCTAAAGGGTGCCTTTGAACAGAACGCAGACCCAGGCAGCTGCCCTTGTATAGCTTAGCTTGGATTTGAAGGGTTCGCTCTACCCCCTACCCCTAACCCCCACCCCCAACCCCGCCTCAGACCCTTTGGTGAGGAGGGCCCCCCACGTTAGAGCTCAGCTGCAGTCAAGGTGGGAGGGAGCATCCCGGAGTCTTCGTCCCCACCCCCGCAGTTCTTGTGTCTGCGCTTGCTCTGCCCACCCCAGTGCTCCCACGGGTGCAGTAAGCTTGCCTTGAGCCCCCAGCAGGCCACGGTCCCCTTACCCTGCCAGCCAGTTGCTGGTCTTAAAGGTTAATCCCCACTCTGTAGCTGGATCCCAGCCCCTCCTGCCGTAGCCCTTTCCGCCCCAGTTAATTAAATCCGCTCGGCTATTGTCAGAAGAGAAACTCGGGTGTTTATTGCGCCTCCAGAATGTCAAAGGCTCGCACGGTTTGAAGACATGCTGGCAGGGAATAGCCCGAGCATATGTCTACGAGGCCGGGGCAGCTAGGCCACTGCCACCTCCGCGACCTGCGGCTGCTGCTGCTCCGGCTGCCGCTAACTGCCTCCCAGACAGGCACTTGACAGGGCTTCGTGTACCAGGGGAGCCCTGGCTGAGCCCCCAGGGGAAGATCAGCTCAGCTCATAAATATCCTGATCCCAGAGACTGCTTCACCAAGAGGAATTTAAAAGGCAGAGGAAGGAAATAAACACAGACCCGTCCTCCTGCACCACGGGGTGGGGAGCCCCTTAGAAGACCCTGAGGGGGCGGCTTTCCCTTCTCTCCCTTTCTCCCAGCCTCCTTGTGGGTGCATTCACATTTTATTATTATTAGGCAGAAGTGTATGGCTAGTTGTGATTTTTTTTTTCTTTCCTTCATGGAGTGGGGCGTGAGATGGATGTGTTCATTTTATGGGGATTTTTTTTTTGTTGCTCTTCCCCCTAATAATAACCGCTTTAAAGATGCTTGACATGTGTAACTAACAGCTGGTTTCCTGTTGTGGAAACTGGCCTTTTATTTCGAAGCAGGTTGAACTGTCATTAGTGGTATAATTAGGTGACTGTCAGCGTACAGCAGAAAGCTGCTTAATTGTAGAGACGGCTTTGCGAGGGCTCCCGTCTTTTTACGGCTGTATTTGTTTTAGCTGTTTGAATTTTCATTGTATTTTGGCATTTGGTATGTTGCCTCCGTTTTGTTGGGGTTTTTCTTTTCTTCCTGTTTTTAGTGCGTCTGACAGCTGTGTTCATGAGCGCCTGGTCCCGAGGACAGCAGGCAGGCAGCAACACTGGAGCCAGGATGCTGGTCCCACACTCCCGGGGCCAGGCTGGAGTCAGGAAGGAGGCCAAGGGAAGGCTGGCCACTGGCACGGACCTGACCTCCCCAAATGGTCATCTGGGGATCAGACTTTATCCCTTAGCGCAGGCTGGTGGAAGGGGGAAGCCTTACAGTGTGAGTCCCTAGTATACAGTGTGGCTGGGGTTTCTGGGTAGACCCCAGCTCCTGCAGTATCTACCACGGCCCAGGGTCTGTTCTTCAAAATCTAGAGTGCTGTCTTTACAAAGGACTTTTTTTTAAAAAAAAGATTTATTTTTTGTGAGCACACTGTTGCTGTGTTCAGACACACCAGAAGAGGTCATCGGATCCCATTCCAGATGGTTGTGAGCCACCATGTGGTTGCTGGGAACTGAACTCAGGACCTCTGGAAGAGCAGTCATTGCTCCTAAGCGCTGAGCCATCTCTCCAGCCCATACAAAGGACTTGAATAGAGGTTGAGTCCTGAGCACTCTCTGGCTGGCTGGTATCTCCTGCCGCCCTGAGCCTGGCTAGCCATAGGCCTAGAGTCTGCTCCTCAATTCCACCTTGGAATTTCTTCCCAGTTCTGGGTACTGTGTGGGTCTAGGGTGCTGTGTGGGTCTAGGGTGCTGTGTTGACTCTTGGATGTTAAGCATGGTCTGAGAGGTCCTGTGTGGGGTCCTGATTGCTATGCTGAGTCTGGGATGCGGTACAGGATCTTGGGGTACTGTTCAGGTTTTGGGGTGCTGTGCAGTATGTCTGCTCTGTGTCAGGAAGGATGTAGGAAGTATCTGTCGGACCCCTGCTGGACTGTCACACACTTTTCCTAGGAGCCAGGGTGCCCTGCAGGTAGGTCGCTGTTCCAAGTTTGCCTTGAGTTGGGTGCCATTTGTCACTGAGAGACATGCCACAGGAATCAGGGGCTGTGTACCTGGCCATCACAGCTGCCCTAACGTTCCACGCTGCTGGGATGTGTACACTGACCACAGGTCCCGGGTGAGGACGCTCAGTGTCACCCTGCCTGGAATATCATAGACAGGTAGCTGAGGTCCTGCAGGTCAGGTGACCCACGTCAACACCCCTACACTGACTTCCTTCCATGGTGGGGAAACTTGGGGAGTCCAAGTAGTGAAGGTATTTGTGGTAAGGAAGAATTGGGGAAGGAATAAGTGTAGGCCGAGTCCTTGTGGAGAAGAAGGGTATAGATTGGGGCTCACCTGGAACCCCATGTGTCACCTCCAGAATGACAAGCTATGGGGGGAGGGGAGGCTTCAGGGCAGCCAGAGCAGAACACAGGCCTGTTGTGACAGGGACAGTCTCCTGTCCCCAAACCTGGTCAGCCGCAGAGACATCTGACACCCCATAATCCTTTGTGCTGCACCTGACAGAGCTGGGAATTACTGAGTACCTGCTGTATACCCCATGCGGGGGCTGAGTCACCCTCTGCCCACCCGTGTTCCCATTGCACAGGAGAGGGAGGGAGTCCCAGAGGGACCCAGGCACTGGCAGGACCTAAGCACAGGACAGAGGCCAAGGGGTCACTGTTTCCCAGAGCAGTTCTGTAGAGATGGCCAACCCCTCTGCCCGACTTCAGAACCCGTGGCCAGAGGATTCAGGGAGAAACCAAGGTTGACAAAGGCCAGGATTCAGATCACTGCTACCTCTGTCTCTTTGCAGTTCCAATGGGGCTATCCAGGCTGCTCTGCAAACCCATCAGCTGTTGCTAGTGGATTCCTCCCCGGGCCGACCTCTGTCCTGCCTGTGAAATAGGGTGGTATGGTGCTGTGCAGAGTCTGGGGCTGCTGTGCAGTCTGGGGGTTCTGCGCCGGGTCTGACGGTACTGTGATAGGTCTGGGGGTTCTGTGCTGGATCTAGGGGTAGTGTGTGGGGCGGGGATTCCATGCAGGGCCTGGGGTGCTGTGCTGGGTCTGAGGATACTACAGTAGCTGCCTGTCCACCTCTCTCTTCTTAGCTCAGCAGCCTTGCTGGGGGAGGCCGAGGCCTTTGTTCTGTAGAGTCAGAGGCAGCGGTGGGCCTTTGGTTCTTGGTAAACCGCCTTCTCTGAGCTCGGCCCTGGCTAACAGGCTGTTGGGGTCTCTCCCATGGAATCTTGGCTCTACCTTACATGCTCTGTTGTCACCTGGGAGGTGGCACCAGGGTAGCTGCTGGCTAATTCTCTCTGGAGCGTTACGGCGAATGGACAGATGACCCCAGTCGGCCTAGTTGCATTTAGTGCAGGGTGGGAAGTTTGCCATATACAGCGGTCTCCCCAGTGATAGGCCTCTCTGGACCCCATACGGACTGGTTTTCACCAGCCACACCCTTTGTGCCTGTGCAACAGGTGTGCGGTTATTGTTGTCAGCTTTTTTCTGCAAGGAGCCGAGTCCTGGAACGGGTGACCGACTTGTGCCGTTGGTCCTGGGCCAGGAATCTTAATGGTGGGATTCAGACCTGGGCCTGCCCTTCCCCTAAGCCTCAGGTCTTTTGGTCCATTAGGTCAAATGAGTTCCCAGCCCCGTCTCTAGTACTGGGGACTCACACCTGCTCCATTGTGCTAGGCCGTGGCGTTCGTGTGCCTCTGTGTGTGTGTGTGTGTGTGTGTGTGTGGTCTTGCCTCTGCCCTTGTACCCACAGCTCCTTGCTCGTTCAGACCTCCCCTCATCAGAACCTCACCCAACACTCTCACCCTTGTCCCGATCATCCTGACCCATCATGTTCCTGAGCCCCTGAGACTAGGGGTACGGGTGTCTCCCAGCTGAGCGAAAAGCTCTCTCTAAAATAAGGGGTCCGATTCACGGGTTCTTTGTTCTTGCCTCCAATGAGGTACAGGTGCACACAGAGCAGCACACGGGGAGCGGGGTGTGTGAGTGATCAGCAGGTGCCCACCAGTTGGAGGGAGCAAGTCCGTAGGGAGCCCATGGTTTAGGGTTCTGCCTACTTTGGGCTTCCCTTCCATGGACAGAGACAACTCTGTGAGAGCTTGGGCCCCCCCCCCCCGGAGTGGGTAGGGCAAGGAAGTGGTGAAGTCCTCTCTAGCAGAGCAGTACGCCAGAGGTCCCTCCCAGGGGGCGGGGCTTCTGCCCCGAGCGAGGAAAAGGCTCCCGAAGACGGACCCACCCACTTCTATTGAAGCCTAGCTGGGGCCAGCCCTGGGGTCCCGCCAGACACAGCCTTGCTTTGTGTCCGGGCTCCTTCTACAGCCACCGGGGTGGGGGCGCTTTGTATTGTAAATTTCCATGGAGAATTATGTCTTAATGTATGGTAATCCACCGACCCAGGGGCTGTGCTGTCTTCACGCCTGTGGGAGTCTAGACCGCCACTGGATGAGGGATGGAGGGCACAGGTGACGTGTGGGGGTCGAAGGGGCGTGTCCTGGAGACTCAGGGATTCCCAGTGTTGAGCTTCGGGAGACCCACTGAGGGCAGGTTGTCTAGCCTAGCTTCCTGCTTACTGGCCAGCCCTCCAAGGAACCTGACTCTGGTCTTAGGCCAGAACTGGCGGTGGGGCTCTCAGCATATCAGGTACTGGCGACCGATCCTTCCGCGCTGAGAAAGACACGTGACTTCTTGGCTCAGCACAGGCTTGGAGTGAGCTTGGACACATTCGGGGCCACACTGAGGGATGTCTCTGTGTTCCTGTCCTGTGGGTGGAGGTGGGGGGTGGATGCTAGGGTGGGTGTCGAGGCCATGGAGAGGTTCAGTGAGCGGGCCTTCAGTGGCTTTCCGTTCAGTCTCTGGAGGAAGGGGCCTCCCAGGAGCGCCCGGGGGAAGAACAAGCTATGTGATCAGATGACAGGTACCAAGGCCCTGGGGCTGGGGCTTGGCTTGTGTCCCAAGCCGTGGATTTTCCAACTCTTGAGTGGTTTCTTTGGATGTTTATTGGGCTCAAGTTGCTATAGGGAAGCAAAGGAGCAGAGGCTGCAGTGGGCTAGTAGGATAGTCCAGTCGTCAAGTGGAATGATTGCTGGTAAGAGGCAGAAAGGGCGAGTGAGCTCCGCAGGGGAAGAGCAGGCACTGGGTGCGGGAACCTTGAGGAGAGGGGATAAAAAGCCAGCTGTGACAGCTACCACCTCAGAGAAGGAAGAGTACTTTGGGCCCCTCCCACTCCTATTGCTTGCCTCCTACCTCCCTCAGTTTAACCTCTGCCTCTTGTCCACTCCCCTCCCTCCTGCCCACTTCCCCCCCTCCCTACCCTCTCCCCCCCTCCCTACCCTCTCCCCCCTCCCACCCCTTCCCCTGCCTCTTGCTCCCCTCCCCTCCTTTCCACCCTCCCCCTCCCTCCTTCCCTTTTCCCTTCCCTCTTGCCCCCCTCCCCTGCCTCCTGCCCCTCCCTCCTGCCCTCTCTCTTTCCTCCCTCCCACACCCCTCCCTCGTGCCCCTCCCTTCCCTCCCCCTCCTCCTTCCTGCCTCCCTTCCCTCTCCCCTGCCTCCCTCCCCTCCTTCCTAGCCCTCCTCTCCCCCTGCACCCCTCTCTCTCTCCCCAATCAGCAGCACTGTTTCAGATGCCGGGACTTGGCGGTCACCCATATTAGCCATCTTCCCCGTCCCTCCCAGGAAGGCTGAATCCCCTGCAGACGTGAGGGGTCTGGCAGGGTGTGTGTGTGTGTGTGTGTGTGTGTGTGTGTGTGTGTGTGTGTGTAAGACAGCCCCCAGCATTCTGCAGAGACCGCCCACCGGAATCTGGGCTCTGGACTAACAACCTCTAGGACTGCGGAGGGCGCCCCTGCTGTGTTTTCTGGGCTGCAGCTGCCACTGCTCAGCCTGTCCCTCCCCGAAGGACCAGACTAAACCCTGGAGGGTGGTTCTTGGAGTGGGAGGTGGCATTAGGTGGTCACACAAGCTAACGAACTCAGCTCTGCCCCTGAGCTGCCTTTCCGCTGTGTATTTTGAGATTGGGTCTCACTAGAGTTTCCCAGATTGGCCTTCGAACCCTACAGCCCTCTTGCTTCAGCCTCCCATGCAGCCTGAGCCACCACAGCCTCATAGGGAGGGAGGGAGGGAGGGAGGGAGGGAGGGTTCGAGCAGTGTGGGGGAGGTGCCCTGAGTGCCTGAAACTTAGGCAGGTTGACAGAGAGGTACGTAAGGCCAGTGTCCTGGAGAAGGTGATGATAAGTGCCAAGCTGGGAAGGGATTGGAACCGTTCACCTCTGACAAGTCTGAGCCATAGACATTGTTGAGAAGGACTGGGGTGGAGAAGAGCTTCCCAGAGTGTGGGAGGACCCAGAGAGCCTTCCATGGGAGCTCTGCCAGGCTGGGGAGGAGACGGGACAGGGGACTGCTCTTGGCTAGATATTGAGGGACAGACACCAGGGAAACTGGAGTGACCCACACAGCTGCCTGGACCTTTCTGAGCCTAAGGGGAATGGGACTGATTTCTTGCCTAGCTCGCCCGCCTGATTTTCATTACCTCAGCCTTCCAGAGCGGGAAGGATGGAATCCCGCCTCCTCCCCAGCTGACAGTCCCCAGAGAGGTCTCCAACTTGTATAAAAACACAGCCCCTGGGCTGTGTTTCCCCTGGGAAGATGGGGCTGGCCTGGGGATCTGCCTTTTCCAAGTCTCCAAGAGGAGGTCTTCTGTAGGAAGCAGATCCTGCAGTGTGGAGCGTCTGGGGTGGAGATGCCAAGGCTTTCCCCGGGACCTCTGCTCTCACGCTAGCTATGGCAGCGGTGGCTGTGAGAGAGGCGAGAGCAGTCGGTGCCCCCCAGCCAACAGGAGCCTGGTGTCATCTCACCTAGTTCTCTGAACCTGGCAAGTGTGTGCAGATGCATTTAGCACCCGCACAGGCTTCGAAAACATTCCCCCCACTTCCCGGGGTGGCAGCACCCCCTCATTAATGTGTCTCTGCAAGAAGGAGCGTGCCAACATCCCACATGACCTTGGCTCCCAGTGCTTCTGCCTTCAGGGTGGCTCTCAGCTGCCAAGGTTGGCTGGGGTTCAGAGGTCAGGGAGGCCCCTTAGCCTTTGAGTGGAGAGTTCAGAGCCAGGAGTGGGGTTCTGGGGCTCTCTTGGGGGCTGGACAGTACCAGGAGGACCCAGGGTCAGGGCAATTCCCTGCATAGTGGGAGTATAGGATGTAGCCCTTGCTCTCTCTCTGCACTGGTCTCCACTGAGCTGACGCCTGGGCCAGCGTACCCCAAGTCCACCAGGCCTCTGCGCTGACGGACACAGCGTCTGTTCACGATGCAGGGCATCTGGGTTGGGGATGGCCTGTCTCGCACAGCACCTCATCTCTTAATGCCTTCTTCTCCCCCTGGAGCCTGTCTGCGCAGCCCACAGTTGGTCGACCGCCTTGTCATTTAGCAGTTCCGAGCCAGCGACCGGGAGGCCCTGCAAACTGTGGCATTTGCTGAGCGTAAAAATTCAATTAATTCCAGAAGGCAGATTAAATATAAGTGAGTTTTAATAATTTGCTGTAAAGTCGGAGATTACCGTGGGCACGAAGAGAGGGACACGTGTGTGCCTCAGCCGGCTGGCGCAGCCCCAGGGACCCAGCTGGGGATGTGCTGGGGTAGCTTCCCGGAGCCTTGTTTTTCTCCCCCCCCCCGCCCATCCCCAACACTGCCTGATCTTCCAGGGGACCCCTTCCAATGAGATGCTTATCTGGATTCTCCAACTGAGATTCTGGGGGACAGCAGACCGGGAGTAACCCAGCCCTCGGGATCTTAAGTTCTTGGCCTCAACTGTCAGACTGAGAGCAGGGTGTATCCCACTGAGCAGGAGCCTGCTCCTCGGTGGCTTCCACCCCCACACTCACCTTTCTCTGCCAGTGACTACTAATGTTCTTAGGTCAGGGTCTAGGGTGGCTTTGCCTTTATAACTTTATCTTGATGTTTTTCAATAATTAATTTTTTAATTCACTTTATATCCCGATGGTGGCCCCCCTCCCTCCTCTCCTCCCAGCCCCCACCCTTACAAATCCCTCTCCCATCATCCCCTCCCCTTCTTCTCAGAAAAGAGGAAGCCCCGCTTGGCTACCACCCCACCCTGCGTCTAACCGAAGCAGGACTAGGCACATCTCCTGCTGAGGCCCAACCAGGAAGTCATCCAGGTAGGGGAAGGGAATCCAGCGTCCAATGGCAGGGGACAGAGTCAGAGACAACCCCAGACTTCATTTGTTAGAGCCACATGAAGACCAAGCTGCACATCTGCCACAGATGTGTAGGGGCCTAGCTCCAGCCGACTTTATTTTTTTTGAGACGGGCTCTCTTGTAGCTCAGGTTGGCCCTGGAAGTCACTATGTAGCTGAGGATGACCTTGAACCCCTGATCCTCCTGCCTCCCTTTCCCAAGTGTAGGGATTACAGTGCACTGTTTATACCATGCTGGGATTGATCCTAGCCTAGAGCTTCATACATGCTAGGTCAACCAACTCGGTTATAGCTTTTTAGAAAGTAATACAAGAGAGAGAATGAACGGTCTGCTGACCCTAAGACCCTGGGACTTCGGCACACACGTGGCTGTGCATGAGTGCCTGCACATGCACACACACACACACACACACACACACACACACACACACACACACACACTACCACACAAGCACACATGCAAAGTAGCCCATAGGCGTGTACCTAATCACACCCCTCCCCGCCACCCCTCCAGCAAGCCAAAAAGCCAGCCCCCACTCCTCACCCCTAGCCTGTGCCCAGCCCCTAAGCCTCCAGAGCTAGCCTTTTGTTTTGCCCACCTCCCAAACTCAAAAAAAAAAAAAAAAACAAGTAAAAAACAAAAGCAGAGGGCTGGCCCCCCCTCCTGGTGGAGCCATCAAAGTGAAGCCTGACCCAGAAAAGGCAGTTGGTAGAGGGGTGTCTGGAGCCTCCCTGGCTTCCCTGGTGGCAGCTGGGGGGGGAGGAGGGGGCGTCAGAGGGAGCAGTAGCTTTTATGTAGGGACAGTGATAACCCACTAAGTACAAACCACCATTTCAAAGCGCCTTCATCACCACCACGTCCCACTGCGATGTCTATAGATTCCTTTGTCACCTTCAATTGGCCCTAATTACGGAGCCCGAGGCTGCCCGCTCGGCTTCGCTCTTGTCATGAAATCCTGAGGGCGTGCATGGGGACGGGGACGCAGGGCTTACCAGCTGCACAGCCCGCAGACTGGCCTGGGGTCTTTGTGTGCGTGCCTGTGTGTGCGCCCCGCGCCTTTGGAGGCCTGCCCTCCCCTGTCCTGCGTGCTTTGGCCGGCTGGGTCTCCTGGATTTGGGTGTGGGGGTGTCTGGATGGAGCCCCCCCCCATATCTCATAGGCCTCCCAGCTGAGAACTGGCTAGCGGGGCTGTGCATATGGTAAGCAGACTGGGCTGCTGGCTGGGCCGCACGAACACCTGCAAAGATGAAAGGCTCAGCCAAGCGCCCGCACACCCTGCCTTCCCTCCACGCCGCCTGTAATGTCCTAATTACGCTGTGTTTGTTTCGGTAATTTACACTCTCTGGGTACTGGTCCATCAATAATGGATGTATTACCTGTCTGGGGAAGGTTTGGAAGATCCGGGAAGCGGAGGGTGGGGGAGGCAGTGGCCTCCCTAGCAACCTTTTCTCTCCCAAACTCCTGCACAAGGTGGTGTGTTTGGAAACGCCAGCGAGGCCGGTTCTCCTCGGTACGACTTTCCTGTCCTCCCCTGCCACCCCACTCCCTCCCCGTTTTATGCCTTTTTAATATTTAAAGCTGTCGTTGGGCTGAGCCATAAAATTCTTTCGAATCAAATTTTATTCTCCAATCTCTAGTTCTGGCTTCCCTCTGGCGGGAAGAGTTGGTTGGGGGGGGCAGTGGTGGGTCGTGGGGGGGGGGAGGAGGGGGTGAAGGGAGGGGTGTTCTGTTGTGTCTGAGTGCCTGGTGCCCTAAGATTTCCCTCAGTGATCGTTCTTCCCTCTCCAGCCCTGACGGGGATCAGTGGGGTGGGGGGTGGCGGGGGTTGTGCTTGAATCTGGTGTCACTTGTGAGAATCATTCCAGATAACAGAGGGAGAAGTGGTCACTTAGTATTCCAAGCCCACATCCAGCCAGAGGGTTTGACCGGGTATATGTCTGCACACCACGTGCGTGCCTGGTGCTCATGGGGGTCAGAAGAGGACATCACATCCCGTGGAAATGGAGTTACAGATGGCTGTCAGCTTCCGTGTGGGTGCTAGGAGTCAAACCCCGATCCTGGAAGAGTAACAAGGACTCTGAGATATCTTTTAAAAGTGATTGCAGAAAGGGCCATCTAAGCTTTGATGCTCAAAGCTTCTCCCTGTCTTCCTGGGGAGGGGCCTGACTGGACCTAAGAAGTGTGTCCGGGGCCTCTAGACCCAGATTGCTTCCTGGCTCCCAGAGGCCTCTCTCCCTGTTTGTCTCCAGGGTATTCAAGGTCAAGCCCACGCAGGTGGCTCTGAGCCATGCGCCTGAGGGCCTCTGCCCTTCCTTTAGTCTTGTTGGTGACTCTGTGGTGAATCAGGTCTGCTCTGAGTTGGAGCCTGGAGCATGCAGCTTGTAGATCTGGCCCCATGCTTCGTGGGGGGACCGTGGCTTCCACTGTTACCTATGGCCCCTCTAGACTTCTCTTGCATCCTTCTGCTGGTTCTGGGTGTCTTCTTGCAGTGTCTGAGCCCAAGTCTAGACCCCTTCCATGCCTTTACCACCTGTGGGTCCTTTCTGGGCCTCCACTGAAGCTGACATCGAAGTCAGTAGTTCTACCACTGTGGGGGCCAGCGAGACAGACTTCAGCTATGACCCAGGTGGTGCTCACGTGTGTTTAGGGGGGCCCCACTGCTTCGATAAGGGATGTAGGCTGAGTGCCAGCCTGCCTGGGTTCTCTTCCTGCCTCTGCCACTCACTGGCTGTGTGGCAAGGGGCTCGGCCTCTCTGTAACACGCTCACCTGCTTGTAAAATGGGGGCAAGAGGATAAGCCGCACCTCAGTGGGAGCTGGTGTGGATTACACACAGATGGTGATGCTATTGATAGTAATTTCTACCTGGGTGTGGTGCCATCCTGCCTGCAGTCTCAGCGCTGGGTAAATAGAGGATCAGGAGCTCCAGGCTAGCCTGGGCTACTTCAGCTCGCACCCTTTAAAAAAAAGTTGAATTTCCTATCAGTCCTCTTTGATACCTCTCCATTCACAGACCAGGCTCCTGGGCCTGCTGGGATAAATTTAGGGGTTCAAATCTGGTGTCTGGGATGAACAGCTGAACTTGCAGCTTTCTTCCTGGAGGCTAGGCACCCATAGGCAGGTTCCTCTGGGTGCTTCAAGGGGGCGGAGTTGGGCTCAGCCTGACCTCTAGTCTTGATTCTACAAGACCATTTTCTCCCAGATCTTGGGCTCAGAAGGCTTGGTCACAGTTAATGATCTTGCTTCACATAAAGACACACACTCAGGTCCCAGGGGTGTGGTTTTTACCTCCTGAGTTGTCTGACCTCCTCCCCAACAGCCTCTCCCACACCCCCCCCCATTTTGGCTCCTAACAGGGGCTCCAGGATCAGTCCCTGCCCTCCCGGCTGCCGGGCCAGTCTGGCTGTCAGGCAGCCAAGCCTCCTGGCCAAGAGTGCAGCTGGGCTGGGTGGGCTCCCAGGCTCTCGCCCCTCCCACTGCCTCGCCCCTCCCACTGCCTCGCCCCTCCCACCGCCTCGCCTGGCTCTGAGCTTTGAGTGTGGAAAGCTTAACCTGCTTCTTGACAGCCAGCCCTGTGCTCACGCCTGGGCCCCAGGGATCCCTGTTGTCACCTCTTCTCTCCCTTGCTTCACGCCCATAGCCCTGCCCACTGAGGGCTATGCTCAACTGCCTGCAGCTTCCTTTTGATTTTAAGTGATTCCAGAGAACAGAAAGAGAGAAATGTGTGTCCCCATCTGCCAGGGGGCTGGATGAGTTCTTATTGCGTGCGCTCTCGCTCTTGCTCTCTCTCTCTCTCTCTCTCTCTCTCTCTCTCTCTCTCTCTCTCTCTCTCGTGTGTGTGTGTGTGTGTGTGTGTATGTACGTGCACATGTGCGTGTGTGTCTGTTATCTGTGTGTATCTCTATTGTGTGTCTGTGTATCTCTGCATGTGTCCCTGTATGTGTCTGTGTGTATGTCTGTGTGTTTATCTTTCTCTGTGTTTGTGTCTCTGTGTGTATCTCTGTGTTTGTCATGTCTGTGTGTGCGTCTGTGTGTGTATCTTTCTCTATGTGTGTGTCTGTGTATGTCTATCTCTGTGTTTATCTCTGTGTGTGTCTGTGTGTTTATCTGTGTGCGTGTTTATCTGTGTGTGTATCTCTGTGTGTGTTTACCACTATGTGTGTGTGTCTGTGTTTATGTGTGTGTATTTATCTCTGAGTGTGTCTGTGTGTGTTTATCTCTGTGTGTGTTTATCTGTGTGTGTCTCTGTGTGTGTGTGTGTGTGTTTATCTGTGTGTATGTCTGTGTTTATCACTCTGTGTGTGTGTGTGTGTCTGTGTTTGTGTGTGTGTATTTATCTCTGAGTGTGTCTGTGTGTGTTTATCTCTGTGTTTCTCTGTGTGTGTGTTTGTGCATTTATCTGTGTGTATGTCTGTGTTTATCACTCTGTGTGTGTGTGTGTGTGTCTGTATTCTGCAGACTAGAGAAGACAAACGGACACCCCTCTGCTTGGGGTAAGGGGTTCAGTGCATGGGACAGATACATCAAAGCTGGGATGTTCTGGTCTGCAGATCCCGTCCCCCACCTTGGGCAGTATCTGTAGGGCCCAGGCTGCACAAAATGAAAAAAAAAAAAAAAAAGGAATAAAAAAAATTTAAAAAGCGGATGGGAGAAATAAGGGGTAAATGTCGGTGTGGAGCCCTGGTTGCTGGCAGATGGTTACTGGTATTAGGAAAATGAAAATATATGTAGTAAATTCATTATTTGCCAGTGCTAATTTCTTATCCCAAGGTAGAGCCTTCCCCTGGCCCTCTCCACACACCATCTGCACATTCATAAAATACATTACAGCGGAATTGATAGGGCAACAGAGTGTGAGAGGCTCTGGGTGATCACACTCCGGTAGGCAGGGGATATGGGAGGAGGCAGCGCAGGCCTGGGACCACCACGCGCCTGCTGGGCCTTGGGGATGCGTTTGTGGTACTCCATCTTCAGCTCTGCTTTGGACACGTATGCAGCCTGGACCAAGCATGGCATCTCTTCCTGAGTAGGAGTTGCTAGGAACCGCCCTGGTTCCTGTGGGGGGTCAGTACAAACTGGAGCACGGAATCTGAGTTTGAGGCCTGCTGTTGTCCCTTCCCAGGCCTTTCCTGCGCCTCCCGGGCCTCCCTGCATTGAACCTCAAGCTTGTCTGACTCTAGCCTTGCCAGGCCACTGTTGACAACTGCTCCCCTGTGGCAAACCAGTGGAAGTCCCTTCCGTGCCCGGAGACTGTTCTCAGCAGTGAGGGTCCCAGGATTGAGCACGTTCCCCCATTGGGCTTCTAGGAGCAGAGCGTCCCCTTCTGGGGCGTTAGCTGGGAGGGCGGCCTCAGAGCCACTTGAAACTGTGGATATGAGCAGACCCAATGTCCTAAGGCTTCACCACTTCCCTTGCCTGCTCTGTACCTTAGAGCTGGTGCCCCATGAAGGTCCTGCTAATTGTCAGAGTGCAAATGGCTTTATGGCCAGCTAGAGCCCCACATCTGGTCAGTTTGCTGTATCAGTAATTGAGCCTGTGCAACCGGGCCAGCTCCCTAAGGGAGGCGATTAAAGCTGTCCTCTGCCGTGGATGAGCCAGCAGAACCCAGGACCTTCGTTATTCCCCCGGATTGATGGCCCCATCTGTGACCTTTGCTGGATCACGAAGGATCACTGAGAACATTCTGTTACCGGAGTTTTCAAGCTGCAAACGTCCCCTATGGACTGGTGCAGCCGCATGAGAGCTGCCATCCATTATGAATAGGGCATGTCTTTCTGGAAGAGGAGGCAGCCCCTCACCTCGAGGACTCCCTCATACCCTTCAGGGCAAGCGTCCCTCAGCGGAGGGGAGGAACTAGTTTGCAGAAGGCTGGGTGCAGGTGGGTGGGCCTCAGGTACCTCCTTCCTGTCTTCTGCCTTCTTGTACCACGCCTCAGCCATCGCGATTCCCGTGGGTTCAGATTGTTGACAGCATGGTCCGTGCTTCCCAGCTTCTCTCTCAGGTTCAAGTGTGCACTGTGGAGACCCAAAACTGCATCCAAGTTCCTGAGGGGTCAGTTCCAATGGTTTTCAGGTGGAGCCGGGGAGGGGGGCTATTGAGTTACAAACAAGCTTATCTGAAGGCGGCAGAGGAAGAGCGAGAGCTAAGGCCTCTGGGTACTAGCATGAGTGGGTGGAGCCTGGCGGTGCTGAGAAATCGAGTGGGCGGGGCCTGGTGGAGCTGGGATTACTGAGTGAGTGGAGCCTGGTGGAGCTGGGATTAGTGAGTGGGTGGGCCCTGGCAAAACTGGGATGCTGAGTGGGTGGGGCTTTGTGGAAGGGCAGGATTCTTGGCACTCATTAGTTTCTCAAGGGAATACTACTTACGTGTATGTGTGTACACGTGCATGTGTACATATGTGTGTTCAGGACACAGCCTCCAAGGAGCCCGAGTTCCAAAGGCTAGCCCTCTTCTGCCCTGCTCCAGTGAGGACGATGTGAGCATGGGCATTGCTCTCCTGGCGTGTTGTCCCTGGTGTGAACAGACACTCAGCTCAAGGAAGAGAGCCTTAAGGTGTTGGGGATTTAGCTCAGTGGTAGAGCGCTTGCCTAGCAAGCGCAAGGCCCTGGGTTCGGTCCCCAGCTCCGGAAAAAAAAGAAAAGGAAAAAAAAAAAAAGGAAGAGAGCCTTAGAGCTCTCTCGGCAGAGTTATGGGCGTATTCCTGTGGTGCTGAAGCCTTTCAAAGTGCCGGAGAGCCGACTGGACCAAACAGGAAAAAGTCTTTCTTCTCTGTGGCTTACTTTCTGCCCACCTAGGGCTACGAGGACAGAACGTTCTAGATCTTCAGTGTCCCCTGGCCACAAACTGTTGAGCCTCCACGCTAAACAACTGAGGCACGGCAGCTTTAGTGTATTGTACCTCATGTCTTCCTGAGGCTGAGCAGTGGCTAGGTCACCATCGAGCCCCAAGTGACCATATGGTACTTTTGAAGGCCCTCCTTGCTACAGCACAGGTGGTCCCGGCACACCCAGCCATAGCCCCTCTGCTTAGGCGCGGCAGCTCCCAGAATGGGAGTGGCAGAGATGGCAACCTGGGGGGGGGCTGGGGGGGGGCTCTCAGGTTTGTTTTCGAGTTTTCACATGGAACTTGCCGTCTCAGCCCCTCCCGTGTGCAACGAATGCGCGAAAACCCCAGGTCCGCATCTTTGGACAAGCCAGGGACCTGCTCTGTGCCTCGCGCAGAAAAATGACCAACCGCCTTACCCCACACACAGATTAGAGGACAGTGTCGGATGTACGGGGCTTTCTGATTGGAGGAAGCCAGCTCTGATGGGTGTTTCCTAATCCCCAGCGGTTGCCCTATCTTTTCTAGGTTTCTTCTCCCATTTCTGGTCAGGCAGCCCAGGGAGATTTAGATGTCCTTCGACCCCATCTTTTAGAGTTGCAAAGAAGCCAGGATCTCTCTCTCTTTCTAGTCCCTTTGAAGATGTTTTTCTTCTTTGTCACATTTATTGAGACAGGGTGTCTCTGTGTAGTCCTGGCTGTCCTAGAACTAACTAACTAGCTCAGGCTGGCCTCGAACTCAGAGATCCACCTGCCTCTGCTTCCTGAGTGCTGGCATTAGAGGAGTGTGCCACCTTTGTCCAGCCCCTTCAAAGATTTGCAAACAGCTCAGAGACCACAAGAAACCTGCCACCGGTAGCAGGATGACCAGCCGGGGAGCTGAGACCTGCCCTGGGTGTCCTGATCTGGACGGTTGTGACGCTATGGTGACTGTTAGCTACCTGAACAAACCTGTTCTCACTGGGTGCCCTGACAGGAGTTCCCTGTCTGACAGCTGGCTGGAGGCACAGGTTCAGAGACACCCTGCCCTGCTCTTAGTAACCTAGATCTGCTAGGAGCTTGGCTTAGCCGTTGAGGTCCACCCATGTGAGTGAGCACTGACTGCCCTTAGCCTCAGTCTCCTAATCTGTAAAAGGACCACAGTAGCTGCACTCCAAAGGTGCAGCCGGAATGTGAATAATGTAGCTTTCCGGGCTTGCCAAGGTGGGATCCTCCTTGCACCAGCCAGCCAACCTTGGAGACAATTAACCACAGCCTCTTCCCCTCCCTCTTGCTCTCCCTTCCGCCCCTAGAGCCGCCCGTCCAAGCAGGGGTGGTAGCTGCCCATAGTCTTAGCAGCTGCTTCTCAGCATCTTCAGCCAAGATGGAGCAGACCCGGCGACACCAGGCTCTCCACGGAGTCCTTCAGGCCAGATGCCTTGATTCTCCTTCCCAAGGGGCCTGATGTCATCTTCGGAACAGCCGGGAGGGGTAGGAGTTGGGGAGGAGTTATTTCCACTGCCGCCCCTCCCTCGCTCCTCCCCCTCCCCCTCCCCCTCCCCCTCCCCCCAGGCCCTGCCCCGGGCCAGCACAGTCTGTGTGAATGTCTAATCTCCAATTTTATTCTGCTGGGCTGCATCCCATTTGCATAATCCACACAGGCACCCTGGTTTTAATTGCCCACAACTCTGCAGAAAGATCATGTGGTTAAGTGGTAAATCATAATTAGATAAATAATTGGTTTGGCCACAGCAAGCTGCTTCCGTTTCACCTGCCATCTGCCGGACCCGGTTTCTCTTCTGGCCAGAACAATGCGGTTCTGATGACAGAGCACACTGCTGCTCCCTGGTGGGGGTGGTGGGGGCTGAGCGGAGGGGCTTGGAAGCCGAGCTTGGAAAATTGCCCGATTGCCGGGGTCTCTTTCCCCAAGCTAGGCGCGCCCCATGCTTTGCCATTCATCACCCTGTGTGGGTAATGGGAGGGGGGCCAGTTGTGGCTCTGCTGCAGAAAGGGAGGCTTGGGTCTAAGCAGAGGGGGCCTAGACTAGGCTCACCTGTGTAGGGCCGACCTGGGGCCTCATTCCTTGGGGCTCTGAGGGAGTTGGTGGGCAGAACTGGAGCAGGCAGACCTCCCTGCCCACCATGGTCAGCTCGCCCATCTGCTGTTTGCTGGAAGCTCCTTTCTCTCCACACTGTAGGCCCATCTGTGAGCCAAGTCTCCGGGGGAACTGAGATGCTGGGCTGGTTGGTCGGCTGGCTGGGTCTTCCTGGGGGCCGCCAGCTATTCAGGCTGGTCTTCTGCTGGCCTTCAGCCTCCTGGATACTAGGGCTGCTTCTAGTTGCCCTTCCTTTACCCGTCCTCACAGGCATTAGTGCCTGCATTCACCAGTGCCTTCCCTGTGCCGGTCAGCACTTCTACTGCTCCAGAGCCTGAGTGGGCCGTGCCCTGGCTGAGCTGTCTGGTGTAGGTCCTCAGGCTCTCCAACCGGTCCTTCTCTCCTATTTCTGTGCTGTAGGCTTGGGTCAGAGCTGTACCGCATGTCCACTGTCTGGTAACTGATGTACTACCTCCTAGCGAATGTGGATGTGTGTTTCGGGGGTAATTCCATAGGCCCGGTACCCAAATGGAACCACACAGTGGTGGGGCCAGATTCTAAATGGTTTCTGGGAGGGCAGGCAGGTGGAGTACAGGAGGGCAGCCCTCCATGCCTTCTCAGACCTGTGCTTCTCACCGGGGACTGAATATTGATGGGTACCAAGTTCCTCAGCTCCCTGTGCTGACTTGTGAAGTGAGGTCCTAAAGTAGTTTACTGGGGATGGGGAAGAAGCTGGGTTTTACAATGGCTTAGACTCAGCTTTTCAAACCTCTCTACTTGGGATCTGAGGGCCAAACTCTCCAAGGCTGTGTTCTTGACTCTTCAGACATTTTGTCTGTTTCTCCTTAAGCCCAGGTGAAAGTCTGGGCCTGACTGCCTCTTTCCTTGATGCACAGAGTGTGGCCATAGCTAGATCCAAATGTCCATTCTGCGTGGCACCACTAGCCACATGTGGCAATTGAAACTTGAAATTAAATGAACTTAACAATTCTGTTTCTTAGTTGCAACCGGCCACATTTCAGGTGCTGAGCGGCCACTCAGGGCTGGGATGGCTTTTCTGTGACAGGTTATTTTTCTGGATTTACTCAGAGGTCTTCTTGAATAAACAAAGATGGGTTGCCCACAGCTGTAACTGGGTTCAGGCTAGATCTTTCTGGATTCTTCCCTTCCCAGATCCTGGAGAGGGGACTGAGCCTGGATTCATGTTTCAGTTGCTGTCTGTGGTGCTGTGTGGCTTGGGTCTAGTCACTCTGAGTCTCTGACCCATCGAGGGGCATGGTTGCAGTTGGACCCCCCTGTGTGGAGGACTGTCTATGTTCTTCCTGGCTTGGGGGGCTTTGCTGTGGAACCACAGACATAAGAGCTGGTGCAGTCTGAGGTACGACTGCTAACAACTGGCTCCTGGGGGGCATGTTTCCAGTTTTTTTTCTCTTCTCGGCCTGGGTTTGTCTTGCTCCTGTGCTGGGAAATACCCTTATAGAGGGCCTCCAGCTTTGTGATACGACATGCTCTGTTAGACAGGACAGCTCAGTGGACCGACTAGTCCTCAGACCTCCCTGCCCCTTTCTGGGTCGATGATAGACCCAGCTTTTAAGGTAAACCGCCCTCTTAGTACCTGCCACTGGAGATGTGCGTGAAACCCACCTTGGACCTTTCAGGAGTAGTCCTGCTTGACTCGTGGAGCCTTAGGAGAGAAAGAACCAGCTCTTCACACAGCCATGTGGGGACAGTGAGCTCTATTGCCACTGCAAGAGTCCCAATGAAGGCCCGGAAGGGTTCAGAGGGGTGCCTTGGGCTGGGGCTGCTTCCTGTGCCCAGGTGGCTTGGCTGAATGGACCGTGTATGTTCATATCAATGGAGACAGTGGTCACTGTGTTCATTCTATCATCGTGGTCACTTTGTGGCAGGGCGGTGATAGGTGCCAGATACTGCCAAGGCTACCTCCATCCCTCCCCTAAGCCATGATGCCTCTGGGTCCTCCCCTCTGGTGCCTCTTGATTATCTTCCTTGGCTGTTGTGAATTAAATATCCCAGTACCTGCAGGAGAGACATCTTTGGGTACAGCCTGCTCACATCTCCGGCACCCACAGAAGTCGTTAAACGAATAACGTTAACTTTCTCCAGGGACCCAATTCTCTCTGAATGTAATTCTCCTCTCAGTTACTGGGAGCCTCTTGGAGGAAAAAATAAATAAATAAAAAGAATAAACAGAAGTTCCTAAGGCTTCTTCAGATCCTGTTGGGAGAGGAGGGGAATCACTTGAAATTAACTTTTAAAAGAGGATCACACCACAGCTAGACGGTAGAAGAAGCTGGCGTCTGGGTGGTTCTCACAGGGGGGTTGCGTGCGCCCAGGTTCCCCGGAAGAGTGTATGTGTGTGTGTGTGTGTGTGTGTGTGTGTGTGTGTGTGTGTATGGGGGGATGGTTGAAGAGATGTTGGCTCCCAGATCTATCCCAGCTCCCCATGTCAGGGGTGCTGATAGAAGCAGGTAGGACAGAGACTCAGCTATGATGTGGAGGCTTGGCCAGTGGGTTCTTGCTGGTGGAGCTGGGTGGGGAGGCGGGGTTGCCAGTACACAGCAACCATTGAGGTGACCTGTGGTCCGCTTGTCCGTGTTCTGTGCTGATGTGGCTTTGTCTTATCTGCCATTGTAGATCCCAGCTATTCTGCTCTCTTGATGGCTACTCCTTCTGCCGCTCCTGCTCCCCCCCCCCGCATCTCCTGATCCTCTTCCTCTTCTTCCTCCCTCCTCCTCCTTTTTTTTTTTTTTTTTTTTAAGGTTTATGTATTACATATAAGTACACTGTAGCTGTCTTCAGACACACCAGAAGAGGGCATCGGATCTCATTACAGATGGTTATGAGCCACTATGTGGTTGCTGGGATTTGAACTCAGGACCTCTGGAAGAGCAGTCAATGCTCTTAACCACGGAGCCATCTCTCCAGCCCTCTTTCTTATCATCCTCCCTCTCCCTCCTCCCTCGCCTTCCTCCCTCTCCTCCTCTCTTCCTCTTCCCCCTTCCTCTGCCTCTCCATCATCTGCTCCCATCTGACTTGCACGACATCACCTGGGGGACAAGTGAGGCTGTCACCCCAACTATGAGCAGATACGGCTCTTTATGTTCCTCCGTTCTGTGACAGCACAGTAGTGACCACTGTTCCCGCCTGCTAAGGTTCCCCATGGTCAGAACCTGGGACAATGACCTGGACTCTGGTCTGTGACTCCTGAGGGGTTTCAGGTCATCCGTACATGTGTCTTCCTGTAACTCTGTGCAGCTGGCCAGGGGCCCATCTCCTCTAGGCTGTCCCACACTGCACGGCATCCTGGAGTAGAGCCTGGTCTTACGGTGCCACCTTGGTTTATTAATGGGAGCGCTTGGAGAGAAGCAGCAAAGCACGGGGGACTTTCCCAAGGTCGCGAGCAGTTTGTTGGATGAGCCAGGAATAGAACTACTCCTGAGCTGGGCTGGGCTGGGCTAACCCTGAGCTCAAATTGCCAGCCAGGCAGGTCAGTGCAGAGGGCGAGAGTGGAAGTAGGGCTCAGCTTCTGAGAAAGGAGACAGCAGAACCAAGAAGAAGGCAAGGCCCAGTGCTCCCTGTCACTCCCAGGAGAGCAGGGCGTGGTGATCTGTGGTTGGTGCTGGGAGCACAGCCTCCTTCTTGGCTGATGCTGGGTGTGCTATGTGTGCTTTGTGTGGCAAGAGACAGCTCCATCCCTGATGCTCTTAAGACAGCAGGGGCTAGAGGACAGCGTTTGCCACACACACACACGTGACACCCCCCAATGCTAGGACACAAGTGTGGTCATTTCTGAACCCAGCTTTCCAAGTACTCCATGGCTGCCTGTACCCCTTCTCCACCACTTTGTTTTGGGGGTGCCCCTGGGTAGCTAATGAGGGTTCTCCCTCACTAGGTGTGCACACCAAGGTGAAAGCTACTGATCTGCCCTGGGTCTCTCTGAACCCATTGGGAATAGGAAGTGAAGGGGTAGAGGTATCCACCTGGGCCTCCCTGGAGGAAGTGAGCATTTGGTTTAAGGCTGTAGAGAGGAGGAGCTGCTCAAAGTGAAGAGTTGGAAGGGTCAGGCAAGGCCCCAGGCTAAGCAGAGCTGGACCGAGGAAGAGGCTGGGACCTGGCGAGGTTGGAAATTCGGTGTCTGTATTACAAATATGTGGTCTTGAGGGTAGAGACAGCAGATGGTGGGTGCAGCCTCTGGGGAACCCCAGAGGGACCCAAGAGGAAACACCACTTGCAAAAGGTGCTGCTGTTGGAGGCTAAGGGACAGATGGCAGGAGAGGGCAGTCCCCTTTGTCACCAGGTCCCTGGGAAGCCTGAGGAACGAAGGATACAGCAGTGGTCACTCTGGGGCAGCTTTTAGCCAGGCTGGACACCAGCAGCCTGGTGTCTGCTCCATGCCACAGGAAGGGGGGAGATGCTTTTGGGTTGGACCCAGATGCAGCACCAGCCCAGGGCCAACCAAAGGCCCATCTGGGAAAAGGCAGAGCCTGAGCATAGGGGAAACTGAGGCAGGGTTGTCCATGGCTCATCGGCCTTGCAGCTGAAGCTTACTGCCACTCACCTACCGGAACACCAGGAAGTTGGCCACAGGCTTGACACCGAGAATTTCCCCACCGTGAAATGGCTTATGTCTAACCTTCCCTCCTTGATTATTTCAGCCTGTGATACTAAATGACAGTGACGTAAACATGAGAGCAGGTGCCAAAGGATCCTTGCAACTGCCTGGAGCTGGCAGAGGCAGGATCTGAACTTGACCTTGAGGACCCCAGAATGTCCTCTCCAAGAATGCCAGGGGCTCACTCCTGGGGACACAAGGGTTTGTTTGCTAGTGTATGTGTTTCCTTCCTGGAGTTTCCAAGCCATGAAGGCCTCTGGGATCTGATGGTTTCCTGTGACAGTTTGGGGCTCTGGTGACAGGCAGTGGGGAAAATCAAGACAAGAATGAGAGGATGGGGGGTTGGGGATTTAGCTCAGTGGTAGAGCACTTGCCTAGCAAGCGCAAGGCCCTGGGTTCGGTCCCCAGCTCCGAAAAAAAAAAAAAAAAAGAACCAAAAAAAAAAAAAAAAAGAATGAGAGGATGGGAAACAAAGCTGGTATTTGGCCAGCTGGGGAGGCCTGTGCCTATAATCCCAGGATTAATCCCAGGATTCAGGAAGCTGGGGCAGGAGGATTGAGAGTTAGAGAATACCTGGGCTACAGGGAAAAAGACCTTATCTCCAAAAGAACTAAAGGCAAAGCAAGGCATGGTAGAGCTGGGCTTTAATCCCAGCCCTCAGGAGGCAGAGGCAGGTGAGTCTCTTGAGTTTGAGGCCAGCCTGGTCTACAGAGTGAGTTCTAGGACAGCCAGGGCTACAGAGAAACACTGTCTCAAAACACACGCACACGCACATGCACGCACCACAGAGAGACAGAGAGACAGGGAGACAGAGAGAGAAGGGGAGAGAGTAATTGTAATGGTCCCTGGGTGAAATATCAACCCCACAGTCTGCAGCCGTGAGTGACACTGGCGAGTCCCGGGTACCACAGAGGCACAGAAGGCTCTCACAGTCAGGAGAACATGGCCCATTGTGGTCCTTGAACCAGTATCAGTATGGAAAGGGTTAGGGATGCTCCCCGGTCTGGGAGGTTTGTGGGCCAAGGGGCCCTCTACTGGCTTTTAAATCTGCCGGGAGAATCACAGAGCTTGGGCGTATCTTTAGGGTCTGGGTGGGTACATGCAGAGTCCCTGGGGCCGTACCCCCTAGATCTCTCTCTCTCTCTTTCTGGAACATGGTGAAGCCCTCCTCCCTCCTATCCAGCTGATTGATCAGGGATCAACCAGGCAGAGAGACGTCTGTGGGAACGAAGCAGGGTCGATCCTGTGGTGTTGTGGCTTGATGAGTGTGCAGATTAAAGAGACTGCAAGTTCATTGGTCTCCTGTAACCCTGTAACTAAGGGGTGCGGGACTGGGGCTCCCACCCACCTGGCTCCTCCCCTCCCCCCATCCTGGGCTGCTCTGCCCCATCCCCCCATCCCTGCCTAGGTCACAGTTGTGTGCTTTTGCAGCAGGTGGCAAAGGTGGCTCGAGGTCCTTGGAGGAGACAGGTGTGTGTACATTCCAGTGTCACCACCCCCAGGTGCTCAAGAGTTGCAGGCCCTGAGGCTGGGGGGAAGACAGGAGGCCTGCAGCCTTTGTGGGGGTGGCTCGGCAGGAGGAATGGAGCTTGGTGACCTTTCTAGCCTGAAGGCTGAGAGGCACTTGATGCTGCAGCGTCTCAAGTCCACCGAGCGCCTGAGTCTGGGAAAGTTCCTGGGAGCAAGGCTCAGTGGCACATGACTGTTTCCTGTGACCACACGTCCAAAATGCCCGCAGGCCAGTGTGCTTCAGGAAGGGGAGTTTCCGAGGTCTGCTGGGGTCCCCTGGAAAACACCCACCCTCCTCTAGTCTAGAGCATCCATTTTAAAGCTCGCAGAGGCCTGTGCTGCCAGCACTTCGGAGGGGAAGGGGAGAGGGTCCAGGCTTTTAGTCATTTTCAACTACATAGAAAATTCAAAGTCAGTTTTGGATACATAAGACCTTGTATCAAAGAACTAAATGTCAGGGTAGGAGGTGGGGCACTATTTAAAACACACAGTGCTGGGCTGTGGGGGTTGGAGTTAGGGGATGGGGTAGCTCCCTGTGTTGGGATATTTGCCACCAAGTCTCCTGTCTGGAGTTCAGTCAGCAGAACTCACATGGTAGAAAGAGAAAGTTGTCCACTCCTTAGTGTACATATGCACACATACGTGCACTAGATAAATTTTGTAAAAATAATAATTAAAAAAAAGGACAGTGCTCACACCTGTAATTCCAGGTCAGGCAGAGAGGTCTTGAATTCTAAGCTAGCCTGGGCTATAGAGTGATTGATTTCCAGGCCAGCCTTAGCTACAGAGTAAAGGTGCTGTCCCAAAGAGAAAAAAACAAACAAACGTGCAGTCCGGTGGCATACAGGCACGCACACAGTGTTGTGCAACTGTGCGCCTGTCCTTCTTGAACCAGAACAGGCCCGTCACCCAGGAAACTGCCCCCACAAGAGCAACCACTCCTCCCCCCAGTAGCTGCTAATGCATCTGCTGTCTGCCTCTGTGATCTGCCCCATTCTGGACACTGCTTATTTGGGACTCACGTGACAGCCTCTGGGTCTGGCTTCTGCCCTTCGCCAAGCATCCCGCCATGTTTGTCCGGCTTGTTATGTAGTCAGTGTTCAAACTTGCTTGCTGTTTTCTTTCTTCCTTAACCCTTCTCCCCTCCTCCTCTCCCTCCCTCCGTCCCTCCGTCCCTCTACTTTCATTTGTTTTTGAGACAGGGTTTTACTTTTTAGCCTTGGCTGTCTTGGAACTCTGTGGACCAGGGTGGCTTTGAACTCAGAGATCTGCCTGCCTCTGTCTCTGGAGTGCTGGGACCAAGGGCAAGCACCACAATACCTGTCTCTTTTCTTTTTCTGGAAACAGGATCTCCTCCTGCTGAGTGCAGTAGGTGTGATCCCAGCACCCTGCCTTCCAAGACAGCCATGGCTACAGAGAGAAACCGAGTCTTGAAAAAATAAATAAATAAAAAAACAACCCAAAAAAAGACAAGGTTTCTCCTCGTGCTCCATCCTGCTCCAGCCTCATGAATGCTAGGATTAGAGGCACAAACCACCATACCTGGCCTTCATTTCTTTTTGGGACCAGACAGTACTCCACGGAATGGGTATGCTACACTTTTAAAACTGATTCCCCAGCTGATGTCCAAGGCATCACGACCCTTTGACAACTGTATTGTTGAATAGAACTAGAATGGACACCTGGGCAGGGTGCTTGTATGGTTTGGGTGTCTGTTCTTTGTCCTTGGACTTATCTGCCATATAATACATACTGGGACCCCGTTATTTTTTCCCGGCTTAATATTCCACCACAGTTTGGTTACTTGGCTTTTCATGGGTGGGCTGCACTGACAAGCTATAGAGGTGTCTGGAGGTGACCAGCCAGGCCAAGAGACATTGAAGGGGACTGTCTGTGCTCTTTTCCAAGTTGTTGGTCAGATGGTTGTACCATTAGGAGGAGAGGGGATCCTTGCTGTCCCGGGCTTCATTTCCTCCTCATGCTGAACGGAAGGAAGGAATTTGGTGACTCAGCCCATAGTCCTAGTCCCTGGGCATAGCCCTTTCTAGGTTCCTGCTCTCAGGCAGGTGGAGGGTGTCTGTACATCAGCACTAGAAACCTGGGGTACCCTTGCCCTCTCCCGCAAGCAGGAACTGGGACTCTGGGCTGTGTTCAAAGGCTCGCTCTTGAGAGTTGGGAACGGTGTAGCATGCGCTAGGACGGTCCAGCCTCGGCACCACTGAGGTAAACACACAGCTTGTCTCTGAGTGATCCATGAACTGCACCTGATCCTCTAAGAAAGGTGTGAGTGTGGGTTAGTAGGTGGGAAACCACGGAGACATGAACTGTTTCTCCACGGCTAGCAGGAAGCACGGTAGAAGGAATGAGGGAGTGTCCATTGGTCACAGGCCTCAACACCAAGCTGGGACACAGGCAGTCCAGACCCAGGAGCCAGTTCTGACAGGAACAGAAGCCGAGGAGAAGGGCAGCTTGTTGACTGAAAATGGGGTTTTGTGTAGGTGAAGAAAAACGGGAGGGGGGGCTGGGGGCTCCTGCTGATGGCTGGTCACTGCTCTTGGACACAGACTCACCCACCCCTGTGCTGTGTGCCCTTGAAGCCAGGGCTTTCTCTTTCCACACAGGCCTGCCAGGTAGACAGGACTGGAAGAGATGCTGCCTGTTCGGCGCTTTCATAGAAGCTAAAATAAGACCACTCAGGGACAAGGCATCCTGGCTCTCCATGGCAAATGTTGACAGTGGGGAAAATGTGGCCAGGTTCCTCTCATATAAAAATAGGGAGTTAGGCATGGAATGAAGTAGAAGCCTGGCACCCCACCGGGATGGCACTGTGGGGCATGACAAGGGCCTCTGGGGGTATAGCTCCTGAGTGTGGGGTCGGGTGAGAGGGGTGGTGTCACCTCCATGGCTCACTCTGGACTGTGTGTGATAAGGGTGTAAGTCCCCAAAGCAGACTGGGCAAGCAGCCCTGCCTCTTCTTCTTCACCACAAAGAGGCTATAATGGAGTTGGGGTGATTGTCACTGGGGACAGCTGTAGGCTCCCTCTCCCCAGGACTTCACAAGTCAAGAACTTGAACCTGAGAATGGTCAGGCCACCAAGGGTGGTGGCTACTGGCATGCTATTGGTGCCATAGATGTAGTGCCAGCAATCCCAGTGCTTCTCCCGGGAGTCTCTGTCCTCTGGAGGGGCCGAGCACATCCCCCCTCCACCCTTTCCTCCCCTGCCTGGCCCTGGCCCAGCCATATAAAGTTTAAAGGTTTTAAATGCAAATATTTCTCTTTTATAGATGCCAGCTGTCTCCAGAGAGTGCGATTTCTCCTTGCTCAACTTCATGGTCCAATTAGCCTCTCATATCTGAGTCCTAGAGAGCCGCGGGGTGGGGGAGCTGGGCTCTGAGCCGGGGGTGGCTTGCGGTAGCCTGAGTGGAGGGGTGCTTTGTAGGGGGAGGGGCCTAGAGCCAGCAGGGATAGGAAGCTGCTCCTGGCTGTCTGGGGGGTTGGTGGGGAGGTTAGGGGCTGGGTCACAGGGTGGAGGGGCTGGCCAGGATTAGGTACAGATTTCGAGGCTCTGAGTGGAGATGCAGGGGCAGTTGGTGGCCAGGACATTCTTCTCCTGTTTAGAAACATAAAGGCAGGCAGCCTGCGCACACTGGCTCCCTTCTTCTCCCCTCAAGTGCCCTCTTCCCGCCCGCCTTCCAGCCGTGCGCCACGGCGTCCCCATTCACCGGGGCTCCGAGGCGCTCACAAAGCGAGGCAATTAGAATTGAAAATCTATGCAAAACAGCTGTTAACTGGTTGTAAAAGAGTGCAGCTGTGTGCAGGGCGCGGGTGGGAGCAGGCGCTGAAAGCGCAGGAAGTGGCGCCGAGGCCCAGGGTTAAGAGGAAAACTCCCCAAATGGGCCGAGGGGATCCGCCAGGTCTTAACCCCTTCCTGCTGTCTGGGTGACCTCAGTCCCCAGCAGCCAGCCGTCAGACCGCATCTTAGATGGAAGGTTAGTTAGTCAGGTTCATGCTACAGTCTAAGGCCAGATGACTAAGTAGTCACCTCTGGTGAGGGGGCAAGCTGGTCAGAACAGAAAACACATCTTCTTCTTCTTTTTTTTTTTTTTTTTTGGGGCTGGGGACCGAACCCCGGGCCTTGCGATTGCTAGGCAAGCGCTCTACCACTGAGCTAAATCCCCAACCCACACATCTTTTTAAGTCTCCCTGCTGACCCTCAGGAGGAAGCAAGGCTCCACTTGACATCCAGGGTTCACTTCAGATAGGGTTCAGGTGGGGACACAACCTTGGTGAGGAGGCTCTAAGCTGTCGGTCTGCCCTCTCACCTCCCTAACTCTGGCTGCCTCACATGCCCTGCCTGTGAGCCTCTGGTATCTGCCCTGTGGCCTTTCAGAGCCGTGGCTGTGCAATTTTCAGTTTTGTTTCTGGGGAGGCCCTTGTGAAACAGCCCCAGGGGCTTGATGTTTCTCCAGTGGATGCCGCCATACCTGTCCTGGTTCCAGCAGACCCTCTAGGTCTGGAAACCCGTCCTGTCCCTGGTTTGAAGTTCATCTGTCCTGGAGAAGGTTTCTGAGGTCCCAGATTCTCAAAAAGGGTGGGATTTACAGAGACCCAGCTGTTAAGGGCTGGGGGAATCCGCCCTATTCTAGGTGGCCCAGCGTGGGCAGAACCCTATCGAGGAGAGCTGGGTGCTTCTGTGTCCTCAGCAGGCAAGCATCTTGAGCTGAGAGGTTCCTCCCACCTTCCAGAACTGCCCCTAGCTCTTTAGGTCTCAAATCCTCTCTCAGCAAACTTCCCCAAACAAACGGGAACTGAGGGAAAGGACCCAGAGAGCAAAAGCTGTATATCTCAGGTTGCTGGTGGGGTGGGAGCGGGCAGCTGCTTGAGGAGGGGGGTGGGCAGCCAGAGGGAGGTTAGCTTTTAACCTCGGAGTCGGAATTAGCAGTCCATCCATACAGGGTACAGCTCGTTAACAAGGGGCCAGCCACATGGTGCTAGAGAGCTATTCCCACCCTTCAACTCAGAGGCCCTGCTCGGGATTACTGATTTCCTGGGGCAGGGAGTAGGGACAGTGAGGACCATCCATCTCCAGTGGCTGACAGTATTTCCTGGCCTGGGTGCACATAGCTGGCTCACTGCTGTCCCCCTGTGGCAACCAGGGGTGTCTGTCACCCTTTTGCTACCTTGGACAGTCTGGGTTTGAGAAGCTGGGGAGGATACCTGGCTCACCTGCAAGCTTGTAACCTTGAATAATTCTGGGCAAGTTCCTCATTTGAAACCCCGGTTGGGGGTACGGCTTTCAGGGGAGCTACACTGTATAGGAGGGGGAGCAGCCACCTCTTAAAAAAAAAAAAAAGCAAAACAGTTGGTAGTAACTCCTAGTGGTCACTCACAATTCTATAGGATGGCCAGGCTGGTTCTCAGCAAGCAGGTGACCGAACTTGGCCTCCTAGACACCCCTAGGGAGAAAGGTGCGACAAGATTTGGAGGAAGAGCCCGGTGTTGTTACCTGGGGAACCTAGCCCGCAGGCAGCGCAGCCAGGTGCGAGCTGCTCATTTACATGTTGTCCCCTCCCCTCCCCCAGCCAGTAATCCAGGTGGGAAAGGGGTTGGACTAGCCCGGGAGGTTTTTCATTTTGTTTTTACGGCTCTAGGCCAGTTGTTTCTCTCTCCTGACACCTCCCTGTCCCCCCTCCCCCTCCTGCGTACGATTCCCAGCGGGTGAAGGCGCCTCCCCCCGCCCCCACTCCCGGGGAGCCCGGTGCATCCCGGAGGTCGCGAGCGTCGTAAACTTGCAGAGGCCACGCTGCCGGGGGCGACGCGAACTAACGCGTGGACCAAAGGCCGCGCGGAGCGTGTGTAGGGCCAGGGACCCGGTGGCCGCAGGTAGGAGCAGCAACTCAGCCTGCCCTTGCCCGCCCGTTTCCCTTGTCGTTTGTGGTCGGCCAGGGGCTTGTGCAAGACTGGCCCGGCGTGCGCCCCCGCCCCGTGGCATCGGCGGCTTCTGCTGGCGCGGGCCCCGAGCGCTGCCCGCCGCCGGCGTCATCGAGAACAGATGGACGGGGGGTGCTGGCGCCCGCGCTCGCTCCCTGCGCTGTCCCGGCTGGCGCGGGAGGGAGGAAGGCGGGGGAGGCAGCGCGCGCCTGCCGAGCACTGCGCGGGCATGTCCCGGGGCAGGTTTGGGGCTGGCACCGCCGTGGAAAGTTGAAACCCGCAGCGGCGCTGAGGTGCTCCCCCCGGGGAGGTGCAGTGGCCTCCAGGCTTGAAAGTATGAAAGCGGAGGATCATTAGAGAGCAGTGTAGAGAGGGCGGGCGGGGGAGACCCCGGGACCTCGCGACGACCTTGCCATCTCTCTGGCTGCTCCTTGCGCGCTTGGTCCGGGCGAGGGACCCAGCCGGGCTTGTCCTATAACCCTGCGCCTCCCGGGTGGTGGGAAGGGGGCGTCCTGGGGACCGGTCGCGTTGGGGGCGGGGACGCTGGGGCCCAGTCCCTCTCCGCGCCGCCTGTGGGTGCCGAGGAATTTCAGGACGCTCCCTGAGTCATCCCCGTGAAGTGCCTGGGTGAGGTAGGGTGGGTGGGGGCATCAAGAATGGGAAGGCGGTGCGCTGGGGCCGGTGGCGCGGTGGGTTGTGCCAGTTTCTGGAGGCGGCGGCAGCGGCCTCGCCTCTGACCGCAACCCCAGCTACTTAATGATGCCCCTGGCGCAGCGGCGCCTCCGTGGACTTAAGCTTCTCGAACATGGGCTCTTTCAAGAACTCGACCCCCCCCCCCGTGTGGCCTTCCCAAAAATTTCTTAAAGATGGAGACTTTGCAAAACTTTGGGTCAGAGGCTCGTGGCCCGAGCTCTTAACATTAAATCCTTTAAAGTTGGCGGTAATAGATCAGGCATCTTGGAGAGCGAGGGAGGCCAGCGGCCTATATTGTGTAGTCCCCTCCACTCAGCACAAGGAAAGGCCTCCTGAGCGCTGGGTTTATCCCTCCCCTCTCTTAGTGGGTGGCCAGGTGCCAGGCACTGTTCCAGGCGCTTGGGGAGGCGGCTTTGAGGCTCGGATATGGCAGGCGTGTTGTAAGCCACTCCTCTCTACTCTTGGAGATGAGTGGCCCGCGAAGCCTCGAAGAGGTCCCCCTCGACTGTCCAGCCGGGGTCGCCAGGAGCGCGGGGGCGGCACCTACCCGGCGGGCTGTGACCGCGCTGGGTGCTCCGGGCGGTCCGTCGGTGCGCGCGCGTGCGCTTGCGGCTGAAACCCGACACCTCCCGCCGGCTGAGGTCAGGGCGCCGGGAGCGAGCCGGGGCCGGGGAGTGGGCGGCGTTGCGCTTGGGTGTGTCCTCAGCGGCGACAGCAGCAGGTGTTTCTTGGCCCAGGCCCCGGAAGCTCCACCTCCCCGAGCGGCCGAGCCGCCGCCGCACAGCCCCGGGTGAGATAAGCAGTTCAGACAAACCCGGGCGACAGTGGCTCCGGCATGTGTCAGGCGCGGCGGAGCAGCGGGGCCCTGGCATGAAAGGTGAGCGCGCGGGTAGGGGGGTGACGGGGGTTCCCTCGCTCTTCCCCTCCCCAAGTTTGTGGGCTCGGGAGGGGCGCCAACGGCCGGTGCCAGGTCCCGCGGGTGCGAGGTACGAGAAGCGCGGGGCGCGCGGCCGACCTGAAGCCACACTCGCGGCTGCGCGCGCGCGCTGGGCGCAGCGAGCTCCGCGACCGCGGAAGTGCGCGGGGAAGTGTGCGGGGGCGGCTCCGGGACTCGGGGTTGAAGCAAAACTTTGGATGGGGCGGGGGTGCCCAGGCAGGTGGTTGGATCGGTGTGGGGGACGCCTTGCCTGGGATGGCAGTTCAGGGGGCCTCCGCGACCCCGCCCGGCCCTTCCCGCTCCGCCTGGATGCGCCTCCCCGCCCCCCGCGGCCGCGCTGACGGCGAGTGGCCCGCCCGAGTGGAGCCGATTCAATTATATTGCAGCACCAGAGACACCTCGTCGCCCGCCGCCTCTCCGGCAGGCTAATTAAATTCCCTTCTTGGAGGCGGAGCGGGAGCTGGGCTGCCCTCCCCGCTGCCCGCCTCTCTGAGCGCTGGGAGGTGGAGGGGGCCGCTTAGGACTGCGAGAAGCAGGCTTGGGGCCGCAGATCTGGGCATCGGAGCCCGGAGCGAGCGAGGGGCGCCCCCGCGCACCTGCCACTCGTGGTGGGGCTGCCAGCTCGAGTTGGGTCGGTTTGGTGCTTGCAAACCAGCCTTTGTCTCCATGCGTTTAAAGCACACTAAACCCTTGCTAGACCCCTGCAGTGTCTTATCTGTCGCGGTTGGGGCCCACACAGGTTGGGGTTTGAAAACAAAAAGCGGGACCACCAAATGGAGGGGGGGCAAAATACAAGATCCTTTTGTAAAGGGGGCCGGAACAAAAGGCGCAGCCTCACTCTAGGAGGGAGCATCGGGCCTAAGCCGATTTCCAGCAAAGGGGACAAAGGCAGGAGGTCTTGGCTGGGCGCTTGGCAGTGTCTCAGTCCCTTGCCTGAGACTGGTTTACCCCCTCTTCCCTAGGAAGACAGGGCCCCCCCTGGCGAGCAGCCTTCCCTGGGCGTCCGTGTTACTTAAGCTTGGCTACTTAAGTGTTGCTCAGCCTGTGTTTACAGCCGCCCCCACCCGCAGGCGGGGAACCTGAGGCGCAGGCTGTGTCTGACTCAGCCGCTCAGTCGCCCCGCCACAGGTGAGGGGGGCCGGGGCACAGGCTCCGACTGGCAGCGTGTGTCATCTGCTGTGCTGGGTGTCACGCCCCACCGGGTGGACCGGAACAAGGTTGCTGGCAGGCTCACCCGATGGGGTTCTGCTGTGCAGAAGCAGCTTGCTCAACACTTCTCACAGGCACCGGGTCACGCCTGACCACCTCCTGGGGGGTGCCTTGATGGCTTGGTACAAGGTTGGCTTTTGTCGCCTGGTCTGGCAGCAGGAGCGGAGGAGGCTGGGGGAGGGGGGAGGCGCTGGTGAGCAGCCAGCCAGAGACCCGGGGTCAGCCCCGCCTTCGGAAAGGAGGTGGGAGGCCTGTCCTGGCTTTGGGCTCTGTTCTGCCTGCCTTAGGGCAGGTTCTGAACCAGGAAGGCTAGGAGGCCAGATCAGGCCCTGACCTGTTGGGGGCAGTTATTAGGATCCTGACCGGTTAGGGTTGAAAGGGGGTGTATATATATAGTTCCTTTAAACTTAACCTTTTAAAATTACTAGGAGCCAAGCCTTGTCAGGCCCCCTAACCTTGGGGATGACCTGGGGCAATTCTGTTTTTAATGGGGTCGGGATGTCAGGAAGGTTCCGAAAAAGCTTGACCCTTTGGAAGCCTCTGTTGCTCTTGGCAGAGCTGTGCCTCTGGCAGGCAGGCAGGCGGGCCTCTGGCTGTGAGTAACTTCCCTGTCTCTCTGAAGGAAGTTGGAAGCTGCAGATCTCAAAGGGCTGTGTGGTTTGCAGAAAGGCAGCCACCTCAGGACTCTGCACCTCTAGCCAGAGGAAGGGGGAAGAAGAGGTCTGCGCCTCTTTGTGGTGGACCAGGGACCTGCACCTCCTCCAGGCCCTCCATCAGCCCCAGCCCGCTGAGTCCCCAGCTGGCCTTGACCCTTCAGGCAGGTGTGGTCTATTTCCCTGCCGTGGAGGAGGTCTAGCCTTGGCTCCCTGCTGGTCCCCCCTCCCCTTCCTAGAGACTCACTGTGTAATAATAGCCAGTTGCCACTTTTCCCCCTTGCCCCCAGGAACCCGCAGGGGCTTGTGGAGTGAGCCAGCAAGGCCGGTTTTTCCTGGCCCCATCTGCAGCCTTGGAATGCCCAGCCTGGGTTACTCCAATGCCTGGTGGGGTTGGATGGGAGCCTTCTGGTGGGGGGAGCACGTTAATTACCCGTGTTGTGGCAACAGCCACAAACCCTCTATGAGGCCTAGCCCACGTCTTTCCCTCTCCCTCCCTCTCCTGGGATCTCGGGGCGAGAGAGCATGTTTAACCTGCAGAGAACCGCGTCTGAGGTGACATTTCAGCCTGGTGGCTGTGCGGCAGACCTGCCGACTCACTTTAATTTCTGCCCCCATGGAGTCTCAGATCTCCTTGGCCTGGCCAAGTGCAGCCCGCCAGTACTGTGCTGGCTTCACTTCCCACGCTGGCCTTTCTCCCCCCCCCCCCGCCCCCAGACACACAGGCCACAGCCTGGGAGGTGACGCTTCTGAGTGTTCCTGTCAATGAGAATTTATCGAGCGCCTCCTGAACCCGGCCTTGCGTTCGCTCGCTGCTGGGAGGTGTACAGACAGATGAAACGGGAGAGCGTCCAACGGCAGCTCTTGGCGGCTGCCAACGTGCGCTCCAGAGGCCTTTTAATCTGGCTTCTGCAGCTTCATCTCCCCACAATCTCCTCGCACTCCCTCATGCCCCCCACCCCCTCCACCCCAGCCAGATAAAGCTACTTAAACAGCCCTGTCTGGCAAAGTCCCTGTCCTTGTGCAGGTTGCCCCTGGGTCTGGACTGCTCCAGGTGACAGCCGCCCCTCCCTCCTCCGTGCCTGTCTCCCTGTGCCCGCCTTTTAGAGGATGGAGGAATGACAGCTAGCCTCGGGGAGACTAGGACTGAGGCCAGGCCTGAAGGAGTGGTTGTAGGTAACAGGGAAATCTAGAGGACACCAGAGTCTGTTCTCAGTCACCACGGAACTGTGGAAAGGGTTTGGATGTTAGGGATTCTGGGGAGGGGGACACCAGTAACTGGGGAATGGGTGTGTATGTGGAAAGGGGGGGGTCTGGTTTGGGAGGATCCTTATTGATTACAACCTAGGGGAAAAAAACGCATATATCCAAGCCAGGCCTCCATTCAGATGAATCTTCATCTCTGGGGTGGGACCTAGTATCTGTATTTGTTTGTTTACTCTTTTTAAGATTTATTTATTTACTTAATGTATATAAGCACACTGTAGCTGTCTTCAGACACACCCAACCCCATTACAGATGGTTGTGAGCCACCATGTGGTTGCTGGGAATTGAACTCAGCACCTCTGGAAGAGCAGTCAGTGCTCTTAACCACTGAGCCATCTTTCCAGTCCCCTTGTTTACTGTTTTGTTTGTTTGTTTGTTTGTTTTTTTCTTTATTTTTTTCGGAGCTGGGGACCGAACCCAGGGCCTTGCGCTTGCTAGGCAAGTGCTCTACCGCTGAGCTAAATCCCCAACCCCTTGTTTACTGTTTTTAAAGGTTTATTTTGCCGGGTATGGTAACACACGCCTTTAATCCCAGCAGTCAGGAGGCAGAAGCAGGTGGATCTCTTGTTCCAGGACAGCTGGGGCTACCCTGTTTCTAAAAAGAAAAAAAAGTTTATTTGTATGCATATGTGTGAACGCCTTCATGAATGTCCGTGTACCACTCATGTTCAGTGCCCACAGAGGTGGGAAGAGGGCGTTGGAGTCCCCTGAACCTGGAAATCTAGGTGGTTGAGAACCAACCACCATGTGAGTTCTGTCAACCAAGCCATTTACTCTGGGAGTTGCAAGCGCTCATGACTGAAGAGCTGTCTCCAGCCCGTTTTTATTTTGTTTTATTTATTTATTTGAGACATTCTTGCTGTATTGTCCCAGTCAAGCCCGAAAAACTCCGTAGACCAGGCTGGTCTCAAACTCACGGTCTACACCTCCGCCTCTTGCCGCCAGGCACCATTGTAAAGGCGTGCTTCACACCTGGACTGACAGACTTAGTTCTTGTGAGGTTTTCACTGTGTAGCCCAGGCTGATGTCAGTCTGTGTCGTTTTGTGATAAGGCCTCAGAGCGTCTGAGGATGACCTTGATCTTCTGGTTCTCCTGCCTAGACTCCCGAGTGCTGGGCTTACAGAGTGAGTCATCACCACCTTTTCTGCAGCTGAGGATTGAACCCAATGCCTGTGCTTGCTACGCAGGAACTCTTACCAGCTAGTCTGGGATTCTTTTTCGCTTTGTTTTGGTTGTCTGGAACTCTCTGTAGACCAGGCTGGCCTCCCAACTCACAGAGATCTACCTGTCTCCCACGTGCTGGGATTTAAGGTGTGCATCAACACAGCCCAGCTGGCCTTGAACTCTTGATCAGTCCCCATGCTTGCCTTTGGGCCTCTGCAATGTCTTACACCCTTGGTCCTCGTGCTGGAACATCCTCCCCCTAGAGATGACGACAGGGGTTTTGCTGGCCTAAGCATGCCCAGAACCTATCTTTATTACTCTGTGGCTAGTTCCTTAAGTTACACTTAGTGGGAGCTTTACAGGTGCTAGGTCAGGGGGCGGGGGGAGTCATGCAAGCGACTGATGGATCCCTGGCTATGAGATGTCCATGGGGGGAGCTCAGACAGTGGGCTGAGGCCAGCATTTGAGAGAAGAGCTAACATGGGGGGGTGGGGGTGGGGGGTGTCAACTGGCTGATCTGTATTCTCTCAGCCTGTGTGTATGTAGCCTGGTTTTGTGGGCCTCAGTGGCAGCCTCCAGCCTAGGGCAGGTGGCGTGGCTGTTAAGGGCATGTTACTGGGTGTTTAAGGGGATACCTGGTACCCACAAGCTCCATAAAGGGTAATGGTGTCCCTGAAATTTCAACAGAGATCCAGGTAGTCTGCCCTCACGGTGAACAGCAGGGGGGAACCCTTTTTCTAGGTATAAATTAGCCCCTATACCATTCTGCTGGGTGGATGGTCACCCGTCTGCCAGATCGCCAAAACCAGCTCATGCATGCCTCACACCCCCCCCCACACCTCCTGCTCCCTTCCTTGGGAACCGTAGGCTAGACTCAGGGGTCTGGGTTTGGGAAGCACTCCAGCACACACAGCCCCCTCATTTCTGCCCTTCTGCGCTCACATGGTGGGCCCGCGGCTGCAAGCAGCAATAAAAGGAATCGATCTGTACGCTTTTGGTCAGAGCCGTATCGATGTTGGACAGGTTAAGCCGTCCCAAAGGAAGATCCCTGTGTCGGCCTGAGGACAGCGGGCTCACCAGGGACAGGGGGAGGGGCAGGCTGCAGGTGCAGCTCTCGGGACTTCTTTCGGCTAAACCTGGGCTTGTCCCTTTCCTTGGGGAGGTGGGGATTGGGGGGCGGGGGTTGGAGGCCAAGCCCTGGTAGTATCCTGCTGCACATAACTTGGGGCAGGTGTCTTCCTAGGATCTCCCACGGCGAGCGGGCACCCCGGATCCAGGCAATTTCTGGCCGGATGGGGATAACCCGGGTCTGCATGCAGAACGGCTCGGGTGTCTTCAACCAGGCTTCCTGCTTGTGGTCACACATTGGACCCATGGGGGCAGCATTGCCAGGCTTGGAGAAAAGCCAGGCTCCAGGTTCTCCTCTGTCCCGACTTCAGATCTCTCCCTAAGGGACAGGCTGCTGGTGTGGAACGAAGGGCCTGTGTAAACAGAGTCGATCTTTCCCAGTCGCTGTTGGTGTGTGCCTGTCTTTTAGGTTTTTTGTTTTGTTTCGTTTTGTTTTTTGTTTTGTTTGGTTTTCGCACTCGGCGCGGTGCGGTGTTTTCCCCGTTCATGTACGGGCAGGAGGGCCCCAGTAGTAGCAGGTGCGTCTCCAGGTGCGGAAACCTCAGGTCAAACAGTTAGGCCAACCCCCTTGCCCCTGTCTTCTGCCACCTGTTTGGTGGCAAAGCCTGGCTTCCTCACGCCACGGCTGAGAAAATGGTTCAAGCATCCGCCTTCCAGTCCCCACGGGTTGGGGAGGCGTATGGTGGTGCAGTTGTTTCCCTGTCCAGGTGACCCTGCCTCAGTTTCTGTTTTCCTGAGTGTGTTGGGTGAGCAGAGCTCTCCATGCAGGTTGGTAACCAACTGTGCCCTAGTCCCGGGGCCTCAGACAGACCTTGTCATTTTAGGCACAGGGTGTGGCCCTTAACTAAAGAATAGCTAAGGTTTCACTAGCTGCTTGTCAGCCACCGAGTTCAAGGTGCCGTGCAGGAGTCCCTGACTTCTGAGGTCTCAACTTACTCTTTGAACTTTATAACTGAGAGCAGTGCACGCTGGGTAGAAATCGCACTTCAGTTTTTTGGGGTGAGTGAGTGTGTGTGTGTTGCTGGCCCTTTCGGTTTTTTAATTTTTAAAAAAGATCGTTTATTTTCATTTTAAACTTACAAGTATTTTGCCACCGCGTATATACATATGTGCACCATATGAGCCCGTGGTGGCCTCAGAGGTGGGAAGAAAGTGTTGGGTTCCCTAGACTAGAGTTAGATGGTTGTGAGCCACCAAGTAGGTGCCAGGAACCCGATCCAGGTCCTCTGCAAGAACAATAACTTAACGGCTCCCTAGCCTCCGCCTCCGCCCTTTTATTTTTGGTTTTGAGAAAGCCCTCAATCTTTGTTTTGTTCTGTAGCCCAGGCTGGACAACTGTAGCCAACCGAGTGTAGCGATGATGACCTTGAACTTTGACCTGTGTATAGATCAGCTTAACTGCCCTCTGTCCTGATGCCAGGCTGTAGCTTCTGTCCACCGTGCTGGTGACAAAGGGAACTTCGTTGAGGGGACAGTGTTGGGTTGGTTGAGGGTGTAAATGCTTTTGTGGTTGTCGAGACAGGGTTTCTCTGTAGCCCTGGCTGTCCTGGAACTTGACTAGGCTGGCCTTGAACCCACAAGAGACCCAACTGCCTCTGTCTCTGCTGCTGATATTAAAGGCGTCTGCCACCATGCTCAGCTGTTTTCAGCCAGAACCCATGAAATGGGCTGGAGAATCCTGGGAAATAAACTGGGGCATTCTGGGAAATGGGCGGGGGGGGGTTCTGGTTGACTGGAAGTTTGATGGTGTCCACGCCTTATGCGTCAAGCCTTCTACCAGCTTGGCTGTTCTCAAGTGGGACTTCCTGGTTGGCCAGGCGGGAGAAGGGGATGTGGAGGTAAGCCCTTTAAGTCTTTAAGGCAAGTTAAGCAACCCTGAGCTGAAACCCCTAATCACCGGTTGTAAACACCGACGTCGATTCAGAGTAGAAAAGTCTATACCGCGAAACTGTTTCGTACCCCAGATTATTAAAATTCCCATGCAGGGCTGGGGATGTGGCTGAGCAGTTGTTACTGGTCTGTCGTGTGGGAGGCCCCGGGGTCACTTCAGGCTTGGGACTGGAGAAATGTGCTTCAAGTGCGTACTGCTCTCAGAGGGGGCGAAAGTTAAGTTCCCAAAACCCATGGTGGGATGACCCTTGTCACCCGGGGGTGGGGTAGGGATCCAATGCCCTCCATATTCTGGCTGCCCCAGGCACCTGTGCATGTACACACATACAAATAAAAAGTAAATAAGTTGGGGTTGGGGATTTGGCTCAGTGGTAGAGCACTTGCCTAGCAAGCGCAAGGCCCTGGGTTCGGTCCCCAGCTCCGGAAAAAAACAAAACAAAACAAAAAGAAAGTAAATAAGTTCACGTTAGGCCGTGCGTCTGTGTGTGTAGAAAGCAGCTTTGGGGCTTGGATGTAGACACGTCCTTCTCCCCACAAGGTAGCTTACTGTAAACATGCAGATATTCCAACACCGAAACTCCATGCATTTCAGGTCAGGACTACGCAGCCCACAGTGACATGGAGAGGCACAGTGGGACAGAGGGGCCCCCTGCTCCTTTGCTGGTTCTCACCTGCCCCTGGGCAGAGATGTTGATGAGGGCAACTTAGTCCTGTGCTTAGCCAACCTTGGCTGTGAGGGTTGTCTGCTCACGTGGGAGTCTCTGGTAGGTTGTTTCCCAGGGAGCTTCATTGGACCTGCTGCAGGGTAGGGTCAAGTCTGGGTTGCACTCCCAGCCCATTTTTGCCAGAGGTTCCCAGTTAGAACTCTGCAGGATGTGGGGTATGCTTAAGTAGCCAGGATGACTTGGGTATAGGTGGCTGGTCACTCAGAGGAGCAGAATGCATACACCCTGGAGACGGTGACCACACGCCCTGGTTTGTAGCTGTTTGCGGAGGAAGTTTTTCTCTGATGAAGGAGGCCCTCTTGGCCTAAGGGAACTTGGGTTTTTTGTTTTGTTTTGTTTTGTTTTCCCGTTGATTATTTAATGGTGTCTGGGCATGGCCTGTTGGGTTTTGAAGATGGTAGATTAGTCTGTCAATCCCTGAGTGACTTTGTTACATGGTACTGGGGCGGGCCGTGAGTTAGGAGTTCGCTACTCAAGGAACTCTGAGGCGGGGGTGGGGGGTCTGTAATCTTGGGTTAATGCAGTTTACATACAAGCCCCAAGGACTCGGCTGCCATTTAAACAGCTGGGAGAGTGGCCCTTTGTGTCTAGGCGAGCCAGCTGCCCCTGCGATACATCCTCGTCCCAAAGGCGGTCTTTTAAACTCTACGTTGCGTTCCTTTGTTCGTGTGGACATCGCCGTGTGCATGTGAAGGACAGAGGCCAGCCCGTGGGAAGTTGAGCCTCCTTCCTCCTTCAAACTGGAACTGTTGAGCTTTGGTGGTCAGGACCTTTCCTGCCGGCCCCGGGAACGAGCCACTTAACTGCTTCTAATCCTGAATCTGGTTTGAGCGATGGGTGGATTTGCTGTCATCTGAGAGGGACCCAGTGTTTCTAGCTCCTGTGGACTCCCGACTGCCCTGGGCTGCTTGTGTGGCTAGAGCCGGGGAGTGTGGCTGCCTGAGGCCTAGAGACTGACACTGGGACCCCCCTGACTTGGGGATTTTTGGGTTTTGTGACTCAGTGGCTTGAAAGAAACTGAATCTTCATTTTGACCCAAATTCCATACTAAGGTTGTCCCCCCTGGTTAAACAACTTAAAGATGACTTTAGGTCGGGGAGAGACACTCAGACCCCCCTATGTCCTTCATAGCCAGAGGAAGCAGAGCATGTTGTCTCTTCTCCCCACTGAGAACCTGAGGGTGACCCTCAGAAGTGCCCAAGCCTGTGTTGGAGCTGTCAGCTGGCTGGGACCAAGGGGCTTCTCTGCAAACCATAGCTTCTTTTTTTTTTTTTTTTTTCGGAGCTGGGGACCGAACCCAGGGCCTTGCGCTTGCTAGGCAAGTGCTCTACCACTGAGCTAAATCCCCAACCCCACCATGGCTTCTTTTAGGGTATGCACCTACCTCCTTGCTAGAGGGGAACCGCCTGGCCTTGCTGTCCCCATCCCTCTTTCAAGAATCCACCTGTGACCATGGTGTCACCCATGGCACCTGCTGAGAATGCCAATAGGTGGCTGCTGTGTGCCCTGGTCTCCAGCTCTGGGGTCTGGGGAAAGGTTTTGTGGTAAAACTTCTGTCCCTACTTCTCCACTTAGCCTCCAGCCAAAACAGGAAATGGGAGTGGAGGGCCTGTCTTGGAGCCTGGGAATCTCTGGGGAACTGGGTGTCACATGGCTGCAGTCTCCCGCCAGGTGTCGACCACTCAAGGTCTGGCCTTGTGACCTGCTGGCCCCTGGCCTGCGTCCCATGGAGACTTGGAGGCTCGTAGCCTTAGTCCTGGACAGTTTGAGTGTTTGTTTTTGGGGACTCGGGGAAGGAAGCCAACAGCATGTGCTAAAAGGGCTCTTTGTGGCCCGTGAAGCCTGAAGGTGCCACGGGCCACTTGGGGCTCACTGAGGTGTACAGACACTGCTGCTGGCTGGCTGGCTGGTATTGCCTCCCTAGCAGCACATACTTTTGTCTTCCTCATCCTTCTGTCACCAAGCATGGTGTGTGGTGGGCTCCCCGGGGTGGCTGCCTGATCTGTCAGAGCCAAGTGCTGTGGAAGGGTCTCTGACCCTTCTTTGGGCCATTCCCACCTCCCCACCCCCACCCCCGCCTAATGGGTGCTGACTCAGCGTTTGTTACAGGACAGACTCAGGCCTAGATGAGATGTGGCTCTCTCCAGCCTCAGTTGCCCTCTGGGTAAAACACTGGGACTGGACTGGGTAATAGCAGAGTCTCTGTGTCCGGGAGGCAGGCTGAGCCAGACAGAGCAGTCTTGATGAGGAGAGGACACCGTGAGGTCCCTAGTCCCTGTCCCCAGTGTTAGCAAGCAGCCACGCTGAGCCACGTGAGTGACCGTCTGTCTCACCTGCCTGTCGCCGTGGTTGGTGTGTGGGGTCTGCCGATGTGAAGCGTACCTGTGGGTAGCATTATGGTTCTAGAAGCCATGTGCACACGCCTGGCTCCAAGCCAGTATCACCTTCCGCTGCTGTCAAGTCACCGCCGTCGGGGATGGTGCTGGGCTCTGAACTGTTAACTCTCAGCGGTGACCACTGGTTTCCCAACCTCTGGGGCCCCTCTTCTCCGGTGGGTTTTGTCTGCCGAGCTGGTGTGGGTAGCTGTGCAGCCCTCCTTCGTCTGCCCACGCCAGGCTTCTCACGCACGGCAGCCACTTAGAATAATCGCGTCAAATGTCGCTGCCATCTGTCGCCAGACTTCATCCCTGCTGCCGCCAGGGAACCTCTGAGACTCCTGCTCTGTTGCTTTGTACCTAGTCAGGTGATTCCTCAGAGCCCCGTGTCAGCTGGCTGCATACTGACTTGTGCAGTAGGGAAGCTGCAACGGCCACAGAGCCTCGTGGCTCTTCCTTCCCACTCCCTCCCCGCCATGCTGGGCCCTGCAACCAGGGCCTTGAGCACTCTACTGTTGAGCGAGCTCATCCTCATCCTTCTTTTTACTACTTGTTTTTAAGATGGGTTTTTCACTAAGTCTAAGTTGTTGTCAAACCGGCGGTCCCCCTGCCTCAGCACCCTGAGTTCGAGTGCCATCCCTCAGTATTACCCCTTTCTTTGCACCTTTTCAATCCACCCTGTGTGGGCCTCCTATCAAGCCATACTTGGTGTTTTTCTGAACACCAAGACAGCAGGGCCTTTGATAGCGTCAGGGTGGACAGGGAAAGGCTTGGGGGGTACGGAAGGGTCCCCATCTTCTACCCTACCATGACTTCGGGGAATCCCAGAGGCTGCTTACACTCCATGCATGCTGTGGGCAGCCCCTCCTGTCCTTATCTGAGGTGTTGAGGTGGGTAACCTCTCCTGACTCCCTCCTTCATTATTCTGCCTGGCTGCCTTGTTTCCCCCTGACCCACAGATCAGAGCCCCTGTCATACCCAGGCCACCCCCAGTCGCCTGCTGCTTTCTCTGCTTTCATGGTCTTGGGTCAGGAGTCACCATCTGCTCTGCTCTCCCGCTCTGATGCCTTGTGGAGGGGGGTGTTCCTTTGGGAACTGACCTTGGGAAGCAGTGGCAGCGGGGCAGTATTTAGCAGCCTGGGGGGGTGGATACGCTCACCATTGAACATCAGCAGACCTCCCTGCCCCCACTCTGGAGAAGCTGCCTCACATGGGTCCGCTCAGAACAAGCTGGCGGCACACATAATAATGAATTTATTATGAAGCCGTCCAGACTCTGGGGATCACGTGGCACCCCACACTACTGCAGCCGCTAGGTCCCTGCAGTAGGGTGACCCCAGCCTTGTTAGAGCTACAGAAGCATCTGGGCCACGGGGATCACAGGGCGTGGGGTGGGGTGGGGGGACGGACGTGGAGGCTGAGCTGACCCAGCCTCTTGCCTGTTCACAAACATTTCAGTGCTCGGTAATGAAAAACCGACGAAGGGGCAGATGGAGCATCCAGGTCCACACTGCCTGAGAGTTTTGCTCCGCTGGGCACAGCTTCCCTGGGTGTAATTACCCCAGGGTGAGGGGCTGCTGGGGAGGAGGGGGGCAGATTGGTGCTTGAACCAGGCCTTCAGAAAATTCATCTCAGCTATTAGCTGGTAATTACAGAGCAGAAGGAGCAAGCCTGAGGTCTGGTGCCGGGAGGAGCTGGGATGAAAGGGACCGTAATTACGGCCTCACCGGGAGGGAGGCTGGGCTGATTAATAACTCCTGACGTACAGCAGGAGGGAAGTGGCATTGGAGACCCCCCCTGTCTACCAACCCCCACCCCCATGATCCCTGCTGGGGTCCACTGTACAGGACCAGAGCGAGGTGAGTTGAACAGTATCACCTGCCTAGTGCTCTGGGATCGCCTTCCTTGGCACCACTGATGCTCCTGGCCATGTTGGAAACCTAAGGGAGAAATCGGGCAGGCAAGGCGTGGTGCACCAAGGCAGCCTGGCTGTTCCTTGGCTATTTTGTGGAGATAGTGGCTTCTGGCAGAAGCCCAAGCTCTCAGCACTGGGTTCTGGATGGCTGGGTCTAGAGAGAGGGAAGCCGGGGCTGAGTTGAGAGTGAAATGTTTGGATGAGGCAGCAGGGAGGAGCCTGTGTGGAGTGCCCAGGAGGCCACTTAGGTTTCCGCTGATGTTCCCACTGAGCTGCTCGCCCGGAGAGCATGGAGCGCAGGCAGCCCCAGGCCTCATCCATCACAGGCCCTCGCACCACAGAGCTTACTCCTGGCTGTTAGGATAATGAATTCACATGAGCCAGCCCGGGTCGACGGCTGGGAGCGGAGAAGTTCATAAATACCCCCTAATGAGGGCAGGGAGAGCAGGCATCCCGGGCCCACCTCTCTCTTTTCTGCTGCCCCTGCCTGCCGCACCTGAGCCTCTGTGGACGCTGTCTGTTGAGGTGGCTTCTTAGGGGCACAGAAGAGACACCATCCCTAGTGGGTCTAGGCCAGTGGGTGAAGGGGACTCTTCGGCTCCCCCCAAAATTTGGCAGCATATACGGTACCCGAGGCTGTTCCCCACCCCTCCCCCGTCAGCCCCATGTGCGCATGTGAGGAATGGTGCTAATTTTAGACTCCCCCTAATGAAGCCTCTCATTTGGAATTCTATTTTAAGTGAGCTGACATCAGAGCAGCTCCCCGGGCTGGGAACATACTGATACCTCCAGGACCTAGGCTTGGGGGACTCCCTCACCCCCAAAGGTGGGAGGAAGGGGCAGTCGTGCCCTGGGCATGAGACTGCTGGAGGCCCCAGGAGCGGTGTCCACATCACCCACAGGAGCATGATGGGGACCTTGATGGCGTATAGTATGGGGAAATCCTGCCCACCAGAAATCCTGTTCTCTGCCATCCTGCCAAACCTGGTGGGTCCAGCATATCTTTTCAGACCCATGGGCATTTTGAAGGCCTGCTCAGTGGCCCAGTCTCCTCCTCAGATTTAGGGAATGGGCCTCCAGTTGTGCAGTGAGCTGCGGCTCCTGGCATCACAGTCTGCCTTGCTGCCCGCCTGGTGCGGTTGGTTGGGTGAGGCCCGGAAACTTAGATCTGCCTGGGTCTGAGGCAGCTTGTTTCACATAGGACATAAGTCTTCTTCCCTGAAGTGGGCCTGGGCCTGCTCTGACCCAACCTTGGGCTGGGCCTTCCCATTCATCTGTGGAGTGAATCCAAGGACACCGTCCCTGAAAGGAACAAGGGGTAGAGGTGCATAGTGGTTCCTGGGGTGGCTTTGCAGTATTGATGGAGGCTGAGGGTCAAGTCTGCTGGAAGATTGGTGTTTCTTTCATATGATGAGCTGAGGTGAACAGCTCAGTCCAGATCCTGGCAGAGCTGGCGTAGGGAGTAGATTAGTGTCTCCTAGTGCCTGGAGTCGGTGGGTCCAGAACAGAAAAGGCTTAGCTGGGCTGGTCCAGCTCAGTGCTGCCTGGCTGCTCCAGGGACTGGAAGGCAAGAAGGGGGTACCCTCATCCCCCCCAAGCTTAAAACAATGTATTTGTTGGAAGTGAGTTGTCAGAGCCATTCACACACAGAGTTGTCTCTGTGTCATGGAGGGATGAGTGACAAGACTTGGGGACGTGTTTTAAATCACTGGAGTCGTGTAGTTGTGAGTGATGAGGCACGGCGGGGCTTGGGCTGAGGACTGATGTGAGGGGAGTAAGAATATTATTACCATTCAGCCGTGATAGCACACCTGGCCGCAGCCTCGGTACACCTGTCTGCGGCTTCATACACCTGTGTGCGGCCTCGGTACACCTGGCCTCAGTTTCACCATCTGCAATCCTTGAGATCCAAGGATGACGGAGATGCTGGCCACAAAGAGGGGTGGTGTAGACAGTGGCTTAGTTTCTTGGCTACTTCCCAAGCTCCCCGTGTGACTGTCTACATCACTGGTTCTGAACCTTCCTAACACTGTGACCCTTAACACAGTTCCTCCTGTTGTGGTGACCTCCAGTCATAAAATGATTTCGTTGCTACCGTATAGCTGTAATTTTGCAACTGTTAGGAATTGCGATGTAAATAAATACCCACTTTTCCGATGGTCTTAGAAGCAACCCCTGGGAAAAGGTCATTCAGCCTCTCAAAGATGTCAGGACCTACAGGTTGAGAACCCCACTAGTTTAGAGAGACAACCCCCCATCCCGTTGGATTTTCTGAGCTATCCCCAGGATGTCATGGCTGCCCGATCCTCTCTACAGAGAGGGTCTGGTGTGGACACAGGTCAAGGCTCAGCAGCCTGCTGCTCCCGGACATGACCCATGCACCCAGAGGACCTGGGCACAACTGGAATCCAGCCTGCTTGCTCTGGGAATCCCTTGTTCTCCCGGTAGCAGCCTTGCCGCTGTGCACAACCTCATTGTCCTTGCTGTCCTGGTGGCCTTACTTTGGGTGCACCCGTGTGGAGGAAGTGGGAGCCAGGGGAAGTTGGGAACACTCACGAGCAGTTGTTCTGTGGCACGGTCTCTGTGAAGCCGGGCCTCTTCCCACAGATGACTGGAAACAGCTTGGTACTGTATGGGCACTGGAAAACCTGAAGGAAAGAAAGTGGGAGGTGGCCCCTGGCACCCTTTTCTAAGCATCGACTTCCCTCTGAGAGAAAGGCCAGGCTACAAAGTAGTTTGGAAGGCAGATTCCATTCTCTAGTGTTTTCAGGCCCTGACACCTAGGGAAGAACTTCACTAGGGCCACCATTCGCTCCCACCTGGGGGAGATTGGAGATGAGGAAAATGATGAGATTATTGGATCCGTCCTGAGAGAGATTCAGGCACTGGGTGTGCGTTGACCCCACAGACAGACAGACCGACCTTAGTTTGCTTCTCTGTGCTATGGGGCAGTTGTTGAGCTGGCCTGCTGGTGACGTCAGCCGTTCCGTACCTGTGCCTGTCCGCTGCTGCTTGCTTTGCCTTATCAGTTGTCCAGCCCCCGGCCTCCATCTCTCTCCTCAACCCTTGGGTCTGGTGGGGCCCTGCACATGGCGCGCCGGGGTACGCTGCGGGCCTGGCTCTGGGGAGCTGGTCCAGCGTTCAGCCCTCACCGGGTGCCTTCACACCCGTGGGGCCAGCAGGACTGCGGAGGTGGGTCCACCGTCGGCCACGCTGGCTGTGCTCCGCGCTCGTGGCCCCTGGCTCTCACTGCATGCCATTGCCTCAGCGCCTTGGCGCTGGCGCTCTGCTCTCTGGGTGACACTGGTTCTTCTTTTCCTGTTTCAGGCATGAGCCATGAGCCCAAGTCCCCTTCAATAGGGATGCTTTCCACGGCGACCAGGACCACCGCCACCGTCAACCCCCTCACCCCCTCGCCACTCAATGGCGCCCTGGTGCCCACCGGTAGCCCGGCCACCAGCAGTGCGCTGTCGGCCCAGGCTGCGCCATCCTCCAGTTTTGCTGCCGCGCTGCGCAAGCTCGCCAAACAGGCAGAGGAGCCCAGAGGTAAGAGGCACCAGGCCGCCGGCTTGTGGGATGCCCCCCGCCCGCCATGCATCTCTGGCTGGCTGGCTGGCATGGCCACGGGAGACAGCTGTCTGCAGCCTGTGGTGCACCTGCATCTCCCCTCCCACACCACATCCAGGCAGAGCTCCTCCCCCCCTCATACAGCTGTCATTCATACCTCTGGCCCTGACCCCCTGACCTCTGACCCCAGCCCTGCGCCCTGCTTCGCTGTGCCTTCCTCTCTGCCTGCCTCTGCCCTCCTCAGCTTCAACGGCTACTGTAGAAGCTCATTGGTGGGCAAGTGGACTTGCCATCAGGACTAGAAATTGGCCTTCTGAAGCCTCCAGAGCCGGGGACATTGTGTTGCTTTGGGCAAAGGCTGGCTCTTTCTGAATTCAGTCTTGTCAGCACAAGGTTCTCTTAAGTCTCCTTTGACTCTGGCTTTAGATAACTTCTTGTGTCCTGCGATGACCATGCTGGGGACTACCAGTGAATGGCACAGTCAGTTTAAGCCTGATCACGTGGGCTCTTTAGATTCTGGTAGCTCCTGGACTTGCTGCTCAGAGACAGATGGCCACAGCATGGAAACCAGGAGCCCTATCTCATAGGCCCCGGGCCTGTGGGTTCTGCAGGAGCCATCAATGGCTTTGCTTACGCTCAGACTTGCGGAGGATTGGAAGCCTACTCTGGATGAGTAGGCCAGGATTTCCTGATTTCCCAGAGTCCTCTGCCCTGGTTGCCGGCAGAGGTGAGGGTGTGACTGGAACGGGCCGTGGGGAAACCAGAGCAGGAGGGGAAGTAGTCCGTGTCCACCCAGTGGAGGACAGCTGCTGCCAAAGGACCACACCTGAGCCAGCCCACCTTGGTCGGGTGCTGGCCCGGTTCTGGTGACCCTGAGGAAGAAGCTGGTCTGCCCACTTCTGCCGTCCTGGGCTTCTCCCATTGTCCAGCACAATCCTGGGGCCAACTGGCCGGGCCAAGTACCAGAGGCTTCGTGCCTCAGTGAATGGAAATATGGCCGGTAGTGAACAACAGGTGCATTATCCACTGTGCCTGTCACTTCTTGGCTGTGACCTGGGCATCTGATGCCCAGGGACTTTGTGCCACGCCGGGACAAGGAGGCGGGGGCTGGCAGTGCTGCTGGCCAAGGCTTCCGTCCACCGGTTTGTCTCCTGAGTTCCCTTTGTGCAGATGGAGAGACCTCAGGCTCGGGGTGCTTAGTGTCTGTGGATAGAGGGTAGCTTGGGGACTCTGGGACATCCTGACACTGGTGTCCAGCTGGGCCTGGGCCCTGGTCTGCTACCTTCCCGGAAACTGGGTGTCTTGGTAGTGCAACAAAGTTAAGGCCTACCCCGCTATCCTTCAGGGTCTTGTCTGTGTCGCCAGGACTTGTAGTGATTCTTCATCGCCTGTTTGGACCTGGTATTGCTGGGATGACATGTTGTGCCGATACTGAAGCTACCGCTCAGAGGGGTCATGTTGTGAGACCAGAGTTTCGGCAGTGGATCCTCCTGTCCCCTGCGACCTCCAGCTGTCGTGAACTTTTGCTAGGACTTGGACAGTTGGAACTAGGCATTTCAAGCAAGTGGCCCTGGCAGGAGGAAGCTTCTCGTTTAGTACGGTGCAGGGGGCTTGGTTTGAGAGCTGTGAGGTCTGCCTCCCGGGCTGTGGGTTGTCAGTTCATTGGAACTCTTGCTAAGCAGCTGCTCCCAGAATGCTTCACTCCTCAAGCCATATTTTAAATGGGGGAGGTGGGTGTTGTTTGTTTTTTTTCCCAGAGGGTTTCTCTTTGTATCCCTGGCTGTCCTGGATCTCACTCTGTAGAGACCAGGCTGGCCTCACAATCAGAGATCCGCCTGCCTCTACTACCCCCACCCCCACCCCCGACCCCTGCCCAAGGCGAGTGCCACTAACCACCCGGCTTAAATATTTTCTTGAGGTCAGGTGTCTTTTACCCCAGGTTAGCCCGGTACTGTCTGTAGCTGAGGGTAGCCTTGAATTTCTGATCATTGGATGGATGATGGGTATCCAACAGCATATCCAGTCCCCCAAAGCGCTGGGGATCACATTTAGAGCCTCGTTTGTGCATGCTAGGCGAGTGCTACCCCTGAGCCTGACCTGCCCTGCTCAGCTGTTGTATTCATACACCTCCCACCTCCTCGCTGGCATCCCAGAACATGTTTTGTGTTCCCCGAAGGGTTACCTCAGCCCCTCCCCGTGGTCCCCCGGCCTCGATGTTCCATTCTCTGACCCACTGTGCAGGCCATGCATCCTTCCTGTGCTGGTCAAACGGGTGGCGGTGGGGGGGGGGAAGACAGACACCCTCGCTGGGCCCAGCACCTGGTGTCTCACTGGCTGTTCACTCCCTGCCTCTCCTGTCTGTGTCACTGGGAAAGGGAGCTAGGATTGAAACGCCCATCTTAGACAAATCCAGGCTTGAGTTCGGAGGCCCCCACAGGACAGGCGTCTCGCCTGAGAGCCTGTGTGGTTCTCGGCCCACTCAGCAGCGGAATACGGCTCCTGAGTGAAGGTGGGGTCACCCCACAGAGGCCTTGCTCTTTGTCCCCTCCATCCCTGAAGCTCTGCCCCGTGCCCACCTCCCCTTCCTGGAAACAGTTGTATTTCTAGCTGTCTGTCCGGGCTCGCCTAGGCCTCCGCCGATGTTCCTCTTCATCGAGTCTCAGGGGTGACATTTAAAAATTCAATCCAGACAACGCAATCAGCACGCCGTCTCATTTTCTCTGCCCCCAGAGAAAGGCAGAGGGGGAGAGAAGAGAAGCTGGCCCCTCCTGAGACCTCCGTGGGGGCCCCATGGGGGATATCCCAGGCTGATGGCTCAGTCACACGCAGGTGGGCCACGTGGGGGGCGTAGCCTGAGTCTTTAAGTTAAGGCAAGGCCAAGGTTTGGCAGAAGATCCTGGGGATTTGCCCGGCCAGGTCCAGTACCCGTCCTGGTACTTCTAATCACTTGCTGGGCCCTGGCGTGTAGGCCTAACTCTGAGTCTCTGCTTTTTGCTCAGGGCCAGCAGAGCAGACCACCTCTGGTAGTCTGTTGATCCAGTGAGAACATACAAAACAGAAGCAGATCACGTAACTTAGTGGGGCCCCCATGACTCCCTTCCCAAGTGCTGTCTCCGTGGCTCCCTGTTAGTTCCCGTCACCATTTCCCTGTCTTGTTGCCCCTGCCTATGCCCCACCCCCAAACTCTGCAAACTTGGGAGCACCCAGGGGAATCTGGTCACCTGTCGTGGGTCCCCCACTGCTGTAGGCCTAGGCAGCTGCTGGTCCACTGACCTCTGGCCTCCCTGTGGTGCTGCGTGGGGACTGAAGGTAGAGGGAGCACCGTGCCTTCTACACTGGTTTCTGGGAGGAGCATTGGGCTGGGGACCCCAGGCCAGACCCAGACTGGAACTCTGGATCCATCCTGCCCTGGCTACTTAAGCCACTCCCGTTACTGTGGACTCCTAATGTACCCAGGCTGCTCAGCTATCCTGAAGCTGCCTCCATCCATGTGTGGCAGGCAGCACTGCAGCTCAGAGTCGCACTGCCCCTCCCCCCAGAGGCCCTTAAGCACGGATTCATCCTTTCCCTGTGTGTGAGCCCAGCTTGGAGGTGGGTGTTGGGCATTTGTACCAACCCTGTACTCCATGCCGTCCTATAGGGATTTCCATCTCTCGGTGACATTGGCCCAGCTCCCTTGAAGGGCAAGCCTCTCCTTCCCCCCACTCCCCACCAGAGTGTTCACCCCTTTGGGCAGGGGGCATTGGCATAGTCCAGGAACTTATACCTGGAGCCCTGTCTCAAGCCACCAGCCTGTCCCCGTAGGCGGTTCTCGGAGCAAAGGCTCCCTGGCTTCTACGAGAGCAAGCTGTAGAGCCCCCACCACAGCCCCCCACCTGTGAGAGATGAAACTGGGGGCTGCCAGGCAGGGCCCAAGCTGTGTGGCAATCTGCTCATCTCCCATGGGGCCCTGGTGCCGTCTGCCGAGGGGGGTGGGGCTGCGACGGGAGCCCACATGTCCTTGGCTGATCGTCAGGAGGCCCACACAGCCCCAGAGCTGTGTGTTCCCTCAGTTCCAGTACACCTGGGGCCTTGGGCCCTCCCGTTTCCCAGGAAGCACGTGGGGGACGAACCGCCTTATACCTGGCTGTTCCGCCACTTTGTCACCTGTGGGGATCTGAGTGACAAGGGCAGCTTACAGTGGTTAGGCATCTCCCAGTGCTCTGAGCTTTCTGGAGGTGTTTCCCGCCTGCCGGCCCTGTAACCAAGGGTGGTGGGTGAAACCCATACCCAGCCCCTGAGAGGCAGAGACTGGGGAACCATCCCTCTTCGTCGAGTCCAGGCAGCCCCCACCTGCCTGTGTGTCTGCTACAGGGTGGGCTGGGTGCGGGCATAGGCACACCCTGTGTGCATCTCCCTGGAAATCTGCCTCTTTCAAAGAAAACAACCAAACAAATGGCCCGCCCGCCCGCCCGCCCGCCCGCCCGCCTGCCCGCCTGCCTGTCAGTCTGCGGCTGGCAAGGTGGAGGCGGCGTCTCAGCGAGTGTCTGGAGTCCCATCTGCCTGTGGCTCAGGTGTGAGCAGTGGGGCTAGCTATTGAGGAGAGAGAAACCAGGAAGGGGACAGAGCCACCAAAGAGTCCAGAGCCACAGCTGACCCGGAGGTGACAGGAGACGAGCAGGGTTTGGACCTCAGGATGACATTCCAGCCCCCTCTGCCAGCTTCTCTCCTTACTGTTTCTATCCCCTACCCCCCAAGCCCACCCCCGCACGATCTTCACAGTGCCCTAACATGGCAGCAACGGGGCAGAGCCCAACCCAAGGGATCCTCACTGCCTCCTCCCATCCTCGGTTATTAGGACCTGCCATGGTCGGTCATGTACTCTGCCCGTCAAGTGTCCCTGGAAAGTTAGTCCCTCTCAACTCACGGCCCCTTCCTGATTGTTGTCGAAGGTTTAATGACTGGTCTTGGGTCCGGGACCTCGACCCCCGTGACCAGCCCCCTTCCCTCACAGATGGACACCGAGGCCACCCAGCCTCCTGGTCTGTGACATGCATGAAGCCCTGTTGGCAGAGCAGGAGGGGAGGCCTGTCAGCAGCATATGGCTACCCCGTAGTTCTGTTTGACTGTCTCCTCAAGCTGCATATCACGGCCGATGCCACCTCCCGTGCGTGCTACTCCACGCTCGCTATTCATGATGTACTCTGAGGCTCCAGAGGGTTTCCCTGCCTGGCGCTTGTCACCGTGCCCTTGGTCCTAGGGCCTTTGCTGCCAGCACTCCTGTTACCCAGGCAGCAGTTGGCCGGTAGCTGTGGTTGGGTTTACTTCCTGTTCCTTGACACCCACCCCCACAACTAACTGGTGGGAGTCGCTGGAGTCTGCAGGGAAGGGAGGGACAGCCCCCGGGATGTGGGACCACTTCTACCAGCAGAGACATGGGACAGAGTGCCTGCCGTGCAGATGTTCAGACCTGAGTTCAGATCTCTAGAACCTGTGTAGGAGCCAGAAGTGGAAGGAGCTCTGGGCAAGCCGGCTACACCAGTGGAGCTCCGGGTTCAGGGAGAGCAGTTAAGGAAGGCACCTGGAATCATTTTGCGCGCGCACACGCACGCACAGACATATGCATATTCAGGAAAAGAGGCCATGCAGGTGGTGTTCAGTGACTCTCCGTATGGTTCCGTTCATATCTTACCCCAGCTGGCTAAGGCTGCCCCAGCCCTTGCCTTTGGGGGTCTCGGCTCTTAATAACACAGGCCGCCCATAGAGCCTTGGCCTCATCTGTGGGGTTGGTCAGCGAAGGTGACGCAGGCACCCTCCACCTCTTCATCTGTAGCCCGGCTCTGGCTCTCTGACCCAGTCCCGCATTCTGGCTGAATAGCTTCAGTTAATTACAGCGATGGCCGACCCGCCTGCTCCGGCAGCACAGCGAGAGAGCACAGGGCCGGGAGCCAGGCGCCAGCCTCACTAATTGGCAGCGCCTTGTGAGGTATTGATCCCAAGGCTCTCGCTGGTGAGCGCTGGCCTCTGCCTTCCACCTCCAACAGGATTAGGCTGCTAATTGTCCATGGCCGGCCTCATCCTCTCTGAGCTAGCCCCACACCAGAGCCTGCTTGCCTGCCCGGCATTACTCCCTTGCTGGGCCAGGCTGGGAAGGAACAGAGTGGGGCCGAGCTGAGCTGACTGCCTTGGAGGTTACCCCTCACACAGACTGGGGTCCAGAGGAACTAGGAGGGCCCTGATTACTGACCCTGAGGTGTCCTCTGATCCTCCCTGAGGAGGGTCATTTCTGCTACTTATCCCAGCCCTCAATGGTGGTCCAGCGTCTGCACGCACCTGGATAGTGTGTGAGGCGGCCTCTGTTTTAGCTGGTGGTAGCCTTCTGTGTGCGGAAGTGGTAACTTTTTTTTTTTTTTTTTTCCTTGTTCCCATGTGCCGATAGCGCGATCCTTGCCCTTGTGTTAGTGTCTGTGCAGTGCGAGTGAGCTGCTGTTCACAGTAGCTGTCAGGTAGGGCCAGGCAGCTGTCCATTGGCTGAAGAATTGGTGGCTAAGTCCTCCTCAGTGAAGGGCAGCAACCTTGAGGCAGGGATAGAGTTCTAGCTGTGGGAAACCCCACTCAGCAGAGGGGGCCAGGCGATGCCCAGAGTCTGCAGAGAGAGAGAGAGAGAGAGAGAGAGAGAGAGAGAGAGAGAGAGAGAGAGAGAGAGAGAGAGAGAGAGCGCTGCACGCTCAGGGTGCTGGGCCTCAGGGCCGGAGCAGGCATGGCTGAAGGTTATAAAAATGTTCCGAATTGATGGTGGCAGTGATTGAGTGCAAAGTGGCCCTGCAGAGGTGGCTTTTCCTTTCATCCCAGGGTTCAAAAGGGCTAGGGCAGGAGGATTGCCGTGAGTCCAGACCAGGCGGGGCTCCAGAGTGAGATCCTATCTCAAAAGAAGGGGGGTGGAGGGGCAGGAGTTGCTAGAGAGATGATTCGATCGGTAAAATGCTTGAGGACCTGAGTGAGCCCTAGAACACGCCTGTTTGGAAGGCAGGCCTGGTATCTTCTCCCGATCTCACGCCAGGGAAGTGAGGATGTACTAAGCCCTAGGGCTCCCTGGCCATTCCGTCTAGCCGGACTCAGTCGAGCTCCAGGCTGGTGAGAAAAGCCTGTCTTAGAAATGGTAAGCGGTGCTCCTGAGGACTGCACCCAAGGTTGTGGTTTGGCCTCTGCACGCAGGCTCGAGTGCACGGACGCACACACACACACTTCCGTACACACAGAAATCAACAGCATATAAGACGTGTGCATCACACCGTGGCTCTCCTGGGAAGGACTGTGGCACACCCGAGCAGATTGCTGTTTGAGGCAAGAGGAGGATTCCTAAAATTTATTTGAAAGTGATCGAAACTTTAGCCTGGCATGGAGAGAGAGAGGGACAGACACCTGGGTGTCCGTTCCAGGAAAGCTTGGACTGTGTAGGGAGACCCTGTCTGAAAAGTTGGGTCCCTGCTTTTCTGCCTCCAGGAACTGTGTTCCACGCTCTGAGGTACTGTCTCTGAGCAAAGTGGTCGCCTCCCACAGTATATGCTCCTGGTGTCCTCTCGTGAATGTGGCTGAGGGCCTTGTGGGAGCATTCCAGTATAGAGTAGGCAGGGCTGGGAATGCTTCACATCGGACTTCGTGGACTTACTAGACTTACTTCCTCAGGGGTGTTTGGTTGACAAGAGCCCTCACTTTTGAACACTGACAGTGGCTGGCATTGCAGGCCTCGGTGTGGCTTTCTGGCTCTGCCTTACGGAGGGGTACCCTTCTACTGAATGCAGGGAGGCGTAGGATGCCAACCCACCCACCCCAACTCATGAATGGTAGCTCGCTCGTGCCAAGGTTCAGTCTCCAGGCCTGGCTACACCAACCTGTAGCTTGCCTACGTCAGGTCTCAGAAGCTGGCCTCCCAAGCCAGCGTGTCTCTGAGTCTAGCCACCCGTCCTCCTGTGCTGCCGCTTTGCTTCCGACTGACAGTGCTGGGCTGTCACTGTGCTGTGTTCACACTGCCCAGCCTTGGGGCTGGCTCTGCCTGCCCAGGATGACAGTTCTCTGGGTGTAGGCAGCAGGTCTGTTGCCCATTTGAAAACGGAGAGTTCCTTCCCTAAGCTCCAGCCTTCAGGCCTCATTGCCAAGGTCAGGCCCTGATAGGTAGTCACGTGAAGAAGAGGTGTGCTCGGCTGGGACTACACAGGGGCTTTGATGTACAATTATACAAGTTACATACGGGTCTCAGCAGTTAGAGGCCAAAGCCGTGTTTCCACAGGTAGCAGGATTGTCTCAGGGAAGAGAGGGCTGTGTCAGTGACTGAGATCATCCCTGATGACTCTGTCCTGCTGGAACCGACACCCCAAGAACTGATCTCTCCCCACCCCCACCTACCTGTCTCTTCTCTCTTACTGCTGGGGTTGGTTGGGAAGGGGAACATGGTGCTCCTTTCTGGGTCGATGGGGCTATTCTAGGTATAGTAGTAGTCATTCAATATGGTAGATACATTGAGGTACGTTGACATAGTTTTTAAAAGAGTGAATACCATTTTTTTTTTTTTTTTTGAGCTGGGGACCGAACCCAGGGCCTTGCGCTTGCTAAGCAAGCGCTCTACCGCTGAGCTAAATCCCCAACCCCCAGATTTTTTTTAAAGATGTATTTATTTTATATGTATCAGCACACTGTAGCTGTCTTCACACACACCAGAAGAGGGCATCGGATCCCATTACAGATGGTTGTGAGCCACCATGGGGTTGCTGGGATTTGAACTCAGGACCTCTGGAAGAGCAGTCAGTGCTCTTAACCGCTGAGCCATCTCCCCAGCCCATCTCAGATTTTTTAATGTAAAAATAGCTGCCTACCTCCATGCCTGAGAGGCAGTATGACAAGAGGCCAGCAAAGCTGGCTACAGCATGGCTCTGGGTTTCTCCCTGCCTGACTGCTCTTGGGCCTCACTCCCTGTGAGCATTCTGGAATGGCCGAAGTGTGGGTGCGGCTGGTGGCGGTGACACACGCAGTCCCTGAGCTTCTGTGTTCTCTCTCCACAGGTTCTTCACTGAGCAGCGAGTCATCTCCTGTGTCCTCTCCAGCCACCAACCACAGCTCTCCGGCTAGCACGCCCAAGCGAGTGCCCATGGGCCCCATCATCGTCCCCCCCGGGGGTCACAGTGTTCCCAGCACTCCTCCAGTGGTCACTATTGCCCCCACCAAAACGGTCAATGGCGTCTGGAGGAGCGAGAGCCGCCAGGTGAGTGGGGCAGCCCAGAGATGGGGGCGTAGTGGGAGTGATGGGGACAGGGCGTGTCCCTGCGTGGAGTTTTCTGTCCACGGCTCTGGGATGGGGGCAAGTTTGGCCTCTCACCCTGGTCCTCAGTCTCTTCTGCAAGGTGCCCTTGATACACCCCCCAGACTGGAAGATGCTAGAATTACGGCAATTCTTACATCAGGCTTCTGACTGAGTACCACAGACACATCGCTTGGTGTAGGAGGCCTGACTAAGCCTGGGGAGGAGAGGGGAAGGGAGGGGAAGGATAGCCTATGCCCTCCTTCCAAGAACTGCCCCTTTACTTTTAGATGGTATCTTCTTGTGTCCTCTGGTGGCCTTGGCAATAATCACCTCTTTAGGGGTCTAGGGAGACAGATTTACCCAGAGGCACTGGGTTGACACAGACTACACCATAAAGTGCCTGGGGGTATCTGAGCTTTGGGTCTCCGGGAAGACAATAGCTGTCACTGCTTTGCAGGAGTAGGGGATGGTACTCTTATAGTCCCTGATCCCAGCACGGGATCTTGTGTGTCTGCAGTCTCTCAGCTGGCTCTGTGTAACCAAACTGGAATGGAGGAGCCGGTGCCCAGAGCTTCCCCAGTACTGTGCTGGGCCTCCCACCGGCCTGGCGCCCAGAGGGGGCCTTGCTAATTAAGAACCGCTGTCAGCTGTGGCTTCCCCTGGATTCTCCAGCCTGGTTCCCACAGGGCTTGTACTGCTAGGAAGTACTAATTAAACCACAAAGACGGAGGGGAAGGGAGGGGAGCATCCCTCCCCTGCTGGGCTGGGGCTGGATAGTCAGGGTGTGAGCTTCATCTGCCCCGCCAGTCTGATTGGTGACCCTGGTCCCCAGTAAAGTGCTCAGAACATCCATCAGGTTCCTGACTGAAGCTTGGGGCCAGCCTCTGTACATTCCTCCTGTGGCTGAAGTCACAGCCTGGGAAGCCTGTCTGTGAGATTCTGTCATGGAATCTCAGCTCAGAGCAGCCTAGATCCACCCAGCCCTGGATTAGGAGAAGTTGTCACCGGCATCTTCCGTCTGTGGACTCCTCCCAGAGCTTAGCTTTGACCTCAGACAGTGAGTAAGCTGATATAAACCCCCATCTAGCTTCCCTTCCCTAGACAACCAGCTTGCCTGGTGACTGGCTGGCTCTGGCTCTGTTCCTGAGAGAGAAGCTTGTAGGAGGTCACTTCCTGTTCCTGCCTTAGGCCTGGAGCTTCCGCTGACTGGATCCCCTGGCCCGGGTCCAAGACACCTCATGCATGTCCCCTTGGAGAACTAGGAGGTTCCAAGCACCTCTGCCTCGTGACTCCTTTGCCTGGAGCCTGTCACTGTCCTCAGAGGATCCTTCTTACTGCCTCAGAAACATTTAGTAACCCGGAGAAGGGCCACGATGGCTCTGGCTCCGCTCCAGCAGTTCACGCTGTGGTTAATGAGACCTGCTTGCCACCAGGGAGGCCTGCGACTAGCACAGTGGCTGAGCCTTCGATGCTCAGAGCTCAGCAGAGAGTTTAATCCTTTCCAGGAGGGCGGGGGCTGCTCTCTCCCTGGAGTGAGGCATGAGTCACTAGGGGCCTCTGGAGGCTGGCCGCATCCACTGTTGGAAGTCAGGGGATGGTGGCTCCAGGGCCCTTCTCGGGGTGACCAGGCAGCAAAAGCCGCTTGAGAGATGAATGAAGAACTGAGGCTAGCGGGCAGCTGCGGAGACCTTTCTCTAATCACTGGAGAATGACAGCTCCCTCCTCCCCAGCCGCTGCCTTTCATAGATGCAGCTGTGTCGAGCAGCTCTGCTGCAGACATATCTTGTCTGCCACAGCCGCTGCCGAGAGGGTGCCTTGGGGCAGCCACCGTGCCTTGGGGCAGCCACCGCGCCTGGGCTTTTTCTTTCCTTGTCACCCAGGCAGCACCCTAGCCCTCAGATGACCTACTTCCCTGGTTTCTGGCCAAGTTTAGCCAGGCTCTAGTCAGAGAGGCCACGGACCTGTGGAGCGGGACGTGCTGCCCCCACCCCTCAAGCCGGCCTGATAGCCAGCATCCTGGTGTGGTGGGATGTGTGCTCCCCCCACACACACACCTTTTATGATACTGTGTGAATGTTCCTCCTGAGGAAGGCAGGTCAGAGGTCATGAACCCGTGAGGACCCCACAAGGGAACGGAGACAGCCTGCTGCTGCACCCGGGGAAGGAAACAGATGTTGCTGCTCATTAAAAATTCAATCAGCAGCCTGTCTCCCTCAATTAATCGTGGCTGTCTGTCTGTGGGGAGCAGGAGGGCTTGTGGTAGGCTCTGTGAGAATGGAGGCAGGGAGGTACTGTGGCAAGCTGTCCTCTTGTTGTGCACACAGGGTTAAGTGGTGGTACAGCAGTGACCCGTCCCCGTCGGGGCTCACATATGCTTCGGTGATGTTAAGCTGACCAGAGGGTGTCACCACAGGCTTAGATAACCACAAGGAGACAGAAGTCCAGGAAGGGCTGGCAGGCCTGTCTCCGGGGACAGTCCGTGGTACTACACTGGCTACCATGTGCCTTTTGGTCACACCATGGGTTCAGCCCGTGTCAGCCAGAGGACCTCGTGTCCCCTAGCGAGTACTGCTGTCTGCTTGTGCCGAACCTCTCCTGCAGTGTTGAGGGAAGGACCTGAATGTGGTACCAGGGGGCTTCTGGCCCTCAGACTCTCCTCGGCTCACAGTGTCTCCCAGACTTTGTTCCCACTGGTGCCACTCCTCCTTGCCGTGAGGATTCCTCCCTAGTCACAGGTAGACAGGCAGGCAGGGCTGTTCGATCTGGTTTCTCCGGGCTGAGTGCTGCTGTGGCTGTTTATACAGAAAGCCTGTGAGACTGGATCTCCCCATGCCCCAGCCCTACTGCTGCCTCTCACTTCATGCCTGAAGGGAGCCTCTCCTGGGGTCCCAAAGTCTGTCTGGGTACAAGGGTGTCCCCATGTAGGTCCAGCAGATTGCCAGCCACTGGCAGTGTCCAGAGAGCTGCGGGCACAGGCTGGAGTCTTGGGAGAAGCTCTGTCCTGAGGTGCAGGTCCCCAGGGCGTTTTTGCTTGCAGGAAATGGGGGTTCCTGCCCTGCGGATCCTCTCAGATACCTTATCTCAGGATTCAGCAGTCTGCTGTTTAAGGTTTCCCTGGCGTTGCTGAGTTCCTGTGGGAGCTGAGCCAGGGCCTGGTAGACCTTGGTCCAGACCTGCTCACGGGAGGTTTTCTCCCTAAGTATCTCTAAAAAATATTAGGGGGAGGATGCTTCTAGAGTATGAACTAAACACAGGCCTCTCTGAGGACCTGGCTGGCTCCCCAGGATCCTAACTCTGTCTTCTTCCCACAGGACTCCGGCTCACGAGGCGGCAGCAGCGGTCGGGAGCGTCTGCTGGTGGAGCCACCTCTAGCCCAGGAGAAGGCAGCGGGCCCCGCCATCCCCTCCCATCTGCTCAGCACCCCTTACCCCTTTGGCCTCTCCCCCGGCTCAGTTGTACAGGACTCCCGCTTCCAACCACTCAAGTGAGTGCCGGGCTGGGGTCAGGGAGGGCTCCAGATAGGTCTGAGGGTTTGCACCAGCTGAGGTGGATGAGCGCTGTTAGCCTCTGTGGCCTGAGCTGCCCTGAGGTCCTTGGCTCCATCCGAGCTTATGGTCCTCCCCATGCTGATTGATTTATCACTTCTCGTCCTAACCCCATTTAAGCCCATCCTCTGGGCCTAGGGACAAATAGCCCCTCTAGTGTCTGTATCCACCTTAAGGGACAGATAGGTCTAAGGGACAGACAGTTTCCTGTCTGTGCAAGCTGGGCTCGTGCCAGGCTATACCTCACTGAGAGGCAGGACCTGATCCTGACGGGAGGTGGGCTGGCAGGGGCAGCCTGAGCTGCTGAGGAAGTGGGACGCGTTACCTCTGCTCACTGCTTTCCTTCCTACAGCCTCCAGCGGCCCGTGCACCATGTAGTGCCCCCCAGCACGGTGACTGAGGACTACCTGAGAAGCTTCCGGCCCTACCACACTGCTGAGGACCTACGGATGTCCTCCTTGCCTCCACTTGGCCTGGACCCAGCCACCGCCGCGGCCTACTACCACCCCAGCTACCTGGCCCCGCACCCATTCCCGCACCCGGCCTTCAGGTGAGGCGCCCCACACTCACCGCCCGCGTGCTAATCCGTTCTCGGCAAGATAGAGAGGTGGCAGGATAGAACCTCTCGGGGCAGGTGTTTTCCAGGGCTTGGGGACCAGACATTCAAGGGAGGCCTGGTCCGACTCATACAGCTTTGTCCAGCTCTGAGTGAGTCCTGATGGATGGGCTCAGTACCTGCCATTGCTCCCTGGTTCTCACTTCTCCACATCCGCGTCCCAGCAGCCAGTTCCCACTAACTGTGGTACTTGGACAGTGTGGTGGAGATCCCTCTTCCTCCAGAAGCTCTAAGCCTGACTGACCTCTTATCACAGCAGGTCATGTCAGAGGTCTCTGCCTGCAGCCAATCCACTCTTCCGTTCACTCACCCATGGTCCAGGAAGTCCTAGGCGCCCATATAGTTGGTTCCTTGTGGCCTCTTGACCATGAATGTCCCCTCTGCTTGCAGCCTCTGCTGTGCTGAGCCTGCGGGGACAATAGGCTCACCTAGGGGAGAAGCACCGCTCACCTGCCCGGGTCTCAGCCTTTTGCCTGCAGGGTTAGGGACCTGCCTCAGGGCTTTGCATCTGCTAGGCAAGGTCATCATTTGTGACTACTGCCTGGGCACACACCAGTCCAACCTCTCTCTACAGGATGGACGACTCCTATTGCCTGTCAGCCTTAAGGTCTCCGTTCTACCCCATCCCCACCCCGGGCTCCCTGCCTCCGCTGCACCCGTCGGCTATGCACCTGCATCTCTCTGGCGTACGGTACCCTCCTGAGCTCTCACACTCCTCCCTGGCAGCGCTACACTCGGAGCGGATATCCAGCCTCAGCGCAGAGAGGTGAGCTGTGTCTTCAGCAGAGGGGAGCACAGTCGAGCATGCTTCGTGCCCTCAGCAGGGCCAGGCTCGGTGGTGGGGTACGGTTCTTCATGTGTGGGTGAGAGGTGGAGAGTCGCGCGTGTGGCTGCCCCGCTTTGAGCTGGGGAGTGGACCTGCCCCTTCTGCACATCCCTTTAGCATGTTGTCCTCTGCTTGTCCCCCCAGGTTGCAAATGGATGAGGAGCTGAGGCGAGAGAGAGAGCGGGAGCGGGAACGTGAACGGGAACGAGAGGCTGACCGAGAAAGGGAGAAGGAGCGGGAACGGGAGCAGAGGGAGAAGGAGCGGGAGAAGGAGCTGGAGCGCGAGCGGGAGAAGGAAAGGGAGCGGGAGCTGGAGCGGCAGCGGGAGCAGCGGGCAAGGGAGAAGGAGCTGCTGGCTGCCAAGGCCTTGGAGCCCACCTTCCTGCCTGTGGCTGAGCTGCACGGACTCCGAGGTCACACCACCGAGGAGCGGCCCAAGCCCTCAGAGCAGCTCACTCCAACCCGAGCAGGTACTGGGGGTGACGGGTGCCATCCCAATGCTGGTGAGACTGGGAAGAGGTGTGCTGTGGCACCCTCGGTGGATACGGGACACTAGGGAGGGGAGCTGCTGTCACTGCTGGTGGAACCTTGGTTGGTGTTTGCCCTTTGCCATGGAGATGGTGGAAAACCAGAGTCACACCACTGAGCCACCCCAGATCTGACCTGTTCTGTCAGAGTTCTGTCTAAGGCCAAAGCTAGCCTGGGACTCGGGTGGACCTCACATTCATAGCAGTGGTCCTACGTCAGCCCCCGAAGTGTTGGGAGTGCCGGCACGAGCCATCCTGATCTTGTTCTGAACGTAATTCATTTCATGAAAACCCATGTGGTTGAGCTGCCCAGATAGCTGTTTTAACAACTGGCCCCATGAGTCCTTCAAGACATGTTCTGAGCCAGCCACACCATTTCTCCTCTCTCCAAGGATGGAGACATGTTTCCTAAAGTTCTACAGGACTGGGCTTCGAGCAGGGTGAGGGCAGTGGCATCCTGCAGTGACAGTGTTTCCTCCCACAGAGAAGCTGAAGGACGCGGGCGTGCAGGCGCCCAAGCCTGTGCAGCACCCTCTGCACCCAGTACCTGCCCCACACCACACGGTGCCCAGCCTCATCTCCAGCCATGGCATCTTCTCTCTGCCTGGGAGCAGTGCAGCCACGGCCCTGCTGATCCAGCGCACCAACGAGGAGGAGAAGTGGCTGGCGCGGCAGCGGCGCCTCCGGCAGGAGAAGGAAGACCGCCAATCCCAGGTGTCCGAGTTCCGGCAGCAGGTCCTGGAGCAGCATCTGGACCTGGGCCGGCCCCTGGTGCCCACAGAGGCAGAGCACAGGCCCGAGAGCACCAGGTGGGTCCTGAGTGGGGCCTCTTGGGAGGCAAGGGATGCTAGGGATGCTGGTTCACACTGTCTGTCCGTCAGTCCGTCCTCCTTTCCCCTGCTATTGGTCCACATGGCCTGCTTCACCTTCTGTCGTTCCAGCCCCCAGCATCTGTGTTGACTGGTACACAGGAACCCTGCCAACATAAGTCTCTTGTCCCCTCTCCTCCATGTTGAGAAGAACAATAGCCTGAAGTACCCTGATGCCCATCCCTGGCCTCCACACCTTGCACAACTGTAGGGAGGCCACTCTGAGGCCTCGCTGCTCTTAAACGTTCTATGCTGGACATAAGGTTCAGGTCAAGCTGGAGTCTTCTGGCTCCTCAGCCATCTTCTCGGGCTCCCACATCCGCCGCCATGCTCCCCTAGCTAGGAACTGTTGTTGAACCTGAGGGAGCTTAACACTGTGCTCTACCTCGCAGGAGTGAGGGGCAGCCCTGGCAGCTTTGTTAAATGGCTCCTCAGCCAGACCGGGAAGGACCCTAGGGGCCTAGCGATGGCCCACTGGGCCCCTCCCCCACAGACCTTGCCTTTGTCTGTGGGCAGCATGAGTCTAAACATTCTGTGTCACCTCAGAGAAATAAATGTGAAGCTTTGGAAAAGCCCCTAAAACTGCTTTTTTTAAAAAGATTTATTTATTTATTATATATAAGTACACTATAGCTGTTTTCAGACTCACCAGAAGAGGGCATCTGATCCCATTACAGATGGTTGTGACCCACCATGTGGTTGCTGGGAATTGAACTCATGACCTCTGGAAGAGCAGTTGGTGCTCTTAACCACTGAGCCATCTCTCCAGCCCGCTTTTTTTTTTTTTTTTTTTTAAGATTCATTTTTGTTTTTAAATTTTTGAGTTTTATGAGTACTGTATTCAAATTCCAGTTTTCCCACTCCCCTCCTCCCAACTCCTGTGCCTCCAAGTTCATGACCTTGTCTGTAATTACTGTTACACGCATACATATAGTGTATGTGAGCGCGCGCACACTCGCGCACACACACACACACACACACACACATACTGCATACAGAATTTCGTAGCCTACAGAATTTCGTAGCCTATCGGGTTGCTTGTCCTTGGAGGCCCCTCCCCTTCTCCTGTCAGTCTCTAGTTCTTCCTCTGCTGGCGTGTTAGCTAGTGTTGTTTGTCAATGTACACGTCTTGCTTAGGTGACACCTTCCCTGTCGTGCCTGGATGGCACTGCCTACCAGAGGAATCCTGGTGCCTTGGCTTTGACAGTCTTCCTGTCTTCACGGTGCTTCCTGAGTGTGGGGGGTGCGCTGTAGATGGACCAGTCAGGCCTGGGTCAGTAAGCCACCTGTCCTGTCTCTTGACCAGTTGTGGCTCTCATTTGTAGTCTAAAGCAGAAAGAACGGCTTGCAGATGCAGCTCCTGCCCAGGCCTGGAGGAGGGAATGGACCGAGTGGTGAAGGGCGAGCAAGGGTCCTGGGCAGAACTGGGCAATACAGGGAGTGGGCTGGGGGAAGCTTTTCATGCATCTGGTACAGCAAGCTACAACAGAGTCCTTCAGGCAGAGCTCTGGGGCTGCTGTAGTTCTGGCAGGAACCACAGGGGGGCAGCAGCACAGCCACCACCCTGTGTCTGATATCAGAGCTTCATTGCCAGGAAGGAACGCTCTCTTAGGCATAGGCAGGCTCTCCCCTTAGGAGTTCACACCTACAGGCAGTCTGGGGTGAGCCCATCAATTCATTCTGTAGAAGGCTAGTAGGCAGGTCTGCTTCCAAACCCGATGGCTTGCTATGTTCTTTCTAGGCCAGGACCAAACCGGCATGACCAGGGCAGCCGAGAACCCCCACAGCACTTTGGTGGCCCACCACCCCTCATCTCACCCAAGCCCCAGCACCACACCGTACCCACAGCCCTCTGGAACCCAGTATCTCTGATGGACAACACCCTGGAGACGCGGCGGGCTGAGAGTCATTCTCTGCATAGCCACCCAACTGCTTTTGAGCCCAGCCGCCAGGCCGCCGTTCCACTGGTGAAAGTGGAGCGGGTGTACTGCACAGAGAAGGCAGAGGAGCCCCGGAAGCGGGAGGCCACACCACTGGACAAATACCAGCCGCCGCCGCCGCCGCCACCACCACCACCACGGGAGGCAGGAGGTCTGGAGCCTCAGACCTTTCCCCATGGGCCTGGGCCTTTCCTTGCTGAACTTGAGAAGTCAACACAGACCATCTTGGGCCAGCAGCGGCCTTCTCTTTCTCAAACAACCCCCTTCGGGGAGCTCACTGCGTCTCTGAAGTCAGGCTCACCGTACTGCCACACCACAGTGAGGGGCCCTGACCCAGCATACATCTATGATGAGTTTCTTCAGCAGCGACGGAAGCTGGTCAGCAAGCTGGACCTGGAGGAGCGCAGGCGGCGCGAGGCTCAGGAGAAAGGTCTGGCCTCCTGAGTGGGTCCCAACCTGCCCGGGAATGGGGGTTCATCAGGACAGGACACTCCACTGCCAGCCTCTTCTCCCACTCTAGCATCCAGTGCAGTTTTAAATAATTGGTTTCTGAGAGCAGTTTGAGCTTCTGAACCTCGCAGCTATGGGGCCCCTTGCCTGTCCTGCATGGAGGCACATTATCCCCAAAGGGGAAGTCATGGCCTGTGTGCCAAGATGGCGATGCAGACGTGGTATTGATAAGTGATGGGCAGAGGCTGGTCTTTAAATAGTGATAGTGTGACGTTAACAGGGGAACAAACCAGCAGGGTTACACACATGGGCTAGTGACAGTAGGGCACACGTGCACCAGGGGATAAGGGACAGCAGCTGGTTCTGCCCTGACCAAGCCTGGAGTTCGGCATCTCCTTCCTGTCTCTGCCCCCCAAAGTGCAGGAGACAGCTCCCTAAGGTCCTAAGGTCAGGAGAGCCAGTAGGGGCTGTAGGCGCAGATGCACACGCCTACTGCTGAGGGTGACTGCCCCAGGCCGGTCTTAGCTCCAGGAATTGATATGGCCTGTCTGGTATCGCACCCAGCTCCTCTTAGTTCTGCTTCTGGGGTGCTGGTCATGCTAGCTTTAGGGCCTGCCTGGGGCTTTTCAAGTCACCTTGAAAAGGAATGGGGGCTCTGTAGTGTTCAGCTGCCTTCCCATGAGGCTCACCAAGCAATGGACATCGGGCCTTTGTCAGGAATGCTCTGCCCTGCGCCTAGGGAGCATCCCGAGTCTGAGTCTTGCCGTCCTCGGCTCACTGCAGGTGTCCACGCAGATGGGAAGAAACCAGGTCCTCTTAGCAAGGGTCCTCACAGGTGCCAGCAGGCCCAGCCCAGTGGCCTCACTCCCATGCCCCCAGGTGCACGTGTCCACGGAGCATCCTGGGTTCTGAGCCTGGCTCAGTGCACCCATTTCTGCCATCAGGGTACTACTATGACCTCGATGACTCTTACGATGAGAGCGATGAGGAGGAGGTCAGGGCACATCTCCGCTGTGTGGCTGAGCAGCCACCCCTCAAACTGGACACGTCCTCTGAGGTAACAAGTCCCTCCTCGACTCTGGCATGCACTGGGGCTGGCTGGGTAGTGGGTCCCTGCTTTGGGCCTACCTCTTGGCTTCCAAACCCTGCGGGCCATTACCTGTATGGCCTAGCTCCAAATCAGACTGCATGGGCCACGGGACCCCTGGGGCTATGAAAGCAGTGTGAAGGGGACGGTGGCTTCACACTCGATTGTTTTCTTTCCCAATCTAGAAGCTAGAGTTCTTGCAACTTTTTGGCTTGACCACCCAACAGCAGAAGGAGGAGCTGGTGGCTCAGAAGCGCCGGAAGCGGAGGCGAATGCTGAGAGAGAGAAGCCCGTCGCCACCTGCCGTTCAGTGCAAGCGACAGACGCCTTCTCCCAGACTGGCTCTGTCCACCCGCTACAGCCCGGATGAGATGAACAACAGCCCTAACTTTGAGGAGAAGAGGAAGTTCCTGACCTTCTTCAACCTGACGCACATCAGTGCAGAGAAGAGGAAAGGTATGGCCTTGCTCTGGCCTGCACACGTAGAACAGGGTGCTCCTGGGTAGCCTGAGCTACAGAGCTGTCCTCTCAGCTCTGACAGGCTTCTGTCCCTTGGTGTTTCTGGCACATGTCCTGTTTGACTGTGAAGGCTGATTGATGTGCCTGTGTGTTTCAGAGTGCGTCCAGGACTTCTCCCTGGGATGGAGCGGGTGTGCTCAGAGTTTGCATCCCCCAGGCCCTGCCTCTTGGGTTTGACAGTGATCTCTACTGAGCACTGTTTCTGATGCTGACAGGCCTGGAGAGTGAGCTCGTGGGTGAGCCAAGCCCACATCGTAAGCACAACTTGCTTACCCAAAAAGATGTTTCCAGATCAGTGTGGTACCCTAGGGCCATGTGGGAGAAGAGACTTGGGACTGGAATTCACAGGATGGAAGACATGGCATGGCCAAGGCATGCCGAGGCTACCTTGATCGGCTCATCACCGTCCTGGGCTGAGGTGTTGATGTGCGGCCATGCTCCTGTGTGCCTCATGCCCCGTAAGGGCCCTGGCCCCTTCTGAAGGCTCCCGGGACACAGTGCCTCCTGCTCTTCAGTTGGTTTGACAAGCTGCTTTACTGGTGGTGGCAGTTTCCTTTTCCTTTTAACAAGCATGGTGGAGGTCTCACTTTCCGAGCAAGGGTTAGTGACGGGCTGACTGCCAGCACATGCCCCTGGACGCGTGCCTAGTTGTTTGCAAGCCTGGGTTTTCACCTGGCTTTGTGTCTAAAGGACGCCATCGGCACCGAAGCCTCTTAAGTTTCAGAGTTGGCAGGAAGAGCCACTGAGATGGGGATCGGCGGTATGGGACACTTGTCGGGTCTGCACGCCTTCGTGGGAAATGGCCGTGACCCTAGGCAGAGAGCACACTCCCTCCCTGGTCTCTGCCCTTGTATCAGGGCCATCCTTGGTCTTCAGATCAGGACACCTGCTGAGAAGGAAGTCACCATGGAAACCCCCAGGCAGCCACTGCTCCTGGCTGCAAATGTGGCTGTCCCGGAGCCCAGCAGGGACAGCCGGCTGCTGTCACCTTCTTCTTCCTGTCTGTCTGCACAGCTGGCCGTGGTGCTTGCTTTTGGTGCCTTTTGGTGTGAAGGGCTTGTACCCGCCAGTCACGGTGGCCAGACCCCGCCTTTCCTCCCCTCTCAAAGTGCTGCTAACCTGGGACTGCTTTCCTCACAGACAAAGAGAGGCTTGTTGAAATGCTCCGTGCCATGAAGCAGAGGGCACTGTCCGCAGCAGTAGCAGACTCAGTGACAACAAACTCTTCGAGGGACAGTCCTACCGTCTCCCTGAGTGGTAAGGGAAGGACACCCCACCCACCAGCGTCCTGTAACTTGGGGAGGTGTCGCTCGAAGTCTTGTCTTCGTGGTGAACTTGAGTACTGGACGCGGGGCTTCTCTCCATCCTGGTTGAGCCGAACCTTAGGACACAGTGGGCATGAAGCGCAGGGGAAGGCACTGACTTCCATCAGCTGCGGGCTGTAGCCGTCACTTCCCAAGAGGACGGGTCCGAAGCCCGCTGAATGCCGTACCTGAGCTCTCCAGACTGTCTCCAGCACCTACTTTCTCCCTGCTTCTCTGCTGCTCTCCAGCTGAAGAAAGCTGAATCGTTGGGGTCCAGCCTCTTGCTAGCTCATGTCTTCACCTGCTCTCTCTGATTTGGATGAAGTTTCTCCTACCTTCTCAGCGTTTCCTGCTCTCTCTCCCCACCTTTCCCTTGGGAACTGTTTACGGTCAGACTTGCTGCTAACCTGGCCTCTCCTCACCTAAACTCTAACCTCGTGCACACTGTTAACGTAGGGTACAGATACTGGGTCTTTCTGTAAGTGTACGCTCTAGAGATCAGATCGGTAGTGTCTGCATTGCCTGTTTTTCCAGAGTTCATAATGTTCCCCTCATTTTCTATCTCTCAAAGAACCAGCCACACAGCCAGCTCCTTTAGAGACGGATCAGCCTGCCGGGGTCCCTGCCTCCTTGTCAGATGTCCCAAAGGCCGTGGAGACTGGAAGACTGGAACAGCTCCGGCCCCAAGAGCTCTTGAGAGTCCAGGAGCCAGCTCCTCCCAGCGGTGAGAAGGCCAGGCTGAGCGAGGCCCCTGGGGGCAAGAAGAACCTGAGCATGCTTCATTACCTCCGGGGCGCTGCGCCCAAGGACATTCCTGTGCCGTTGTCCCACAGCATCAACGGGAAGAGCAAGCCTTGGGAGCCCTTCATGGCCGAAGAGTTTGCACATCAATTCCACGAGTCCGTACTGCAGTCCACACAGAAGGCTCTGCAGAAGCATAAAGGTAACAGGCCACGTGTCCCGTGTCACCTGTTAGTGCTGGGCGACACAGGCCATTTACACAGTGACAGTGCCTCTTAACCCTTAATGCCTATGAAGCACTTGGGGAGGGGAGAGGCGAGCCTCAGTCCCTTCCAGACTTGTAGCATGACCTGATGTACCTGCTCAAGAACCACACACTTGGACAGTTAGCAAATGACAGTTCAGTGAGGTCAAAGCAAGTGTCCTCTGTGCATGTAGGGCCACAGCTGTGGCTTTCCCAGCATCCATGCGGGTTCACTTGGAGATCTGGTTCTTTGCCAAGATCCAGGGCCCAGTGAATGTAGGGACAGCGGGTTCTCCTGCCCTGCTTACCCAGGTGAGGGGTGTGTGTGTGTGGAAATTGAGTAACCATGCCCAGTCTGTTTCTAAGGGCTTCGCAGGAAGCTGTGAAGACTGAGCTCCCTGTGTTTGTCACTGGGTTGACTCTTCTGCTGGGGCCCAGGAAGCAAAAGGGGAGAGCTAGGGTGGCTGGCTGGAGGCAGACACTGCATTCCTGAAGCTTGCAGGCAGGCCAGCTAGACTAAACAGAACAGGAAAGTGATAGAGGAAGGCATCAGTGTTGACCTTTGACCTCACTGCCTAGCCTGTGAGGGGAAGCTCCTGGGAGAGAAGTGTTAGCTGGTTTGTGAGCTTTGGCTGGAGGCAGTCTGCTCCCTGCTCCCTAGGCTGGAGGGGTCTCAGGTAGCATCCAAGGGACATATCACTGAGCAGCATTCAAGCCAGGCCACCGGCAGGACTGAAGCACCTCTGCCCTCATGAAGCAGGCTGTGCTTACAGAGTTCTAAATGTGCCCCGTGGGATAGAAACCCTGACGTTTGTCTCCTAGTTACTTTCCGTTGAGCCCCTGCCCCTCAAGATCCCCATTTTCTTCTCCCCAGGGAGCTCGGCTTTGCTGTCTGCAGAGCAGAACCACAAAGTCGACACATCAGTCCACTACAACATTCCTGAGCTGCAGTCCTCCAGCAGAGTCCCCTTGCCCCAGCACAATGGACAACAAGAGCCCCCGATGGGGAGGAAGGGCCCTCCTATGCAGGAGGTGGACCAGGACTCTGAGGATGACAGCGAGGAGGAAGCTGAGGAAGCCCCCAGGCACCAGTGGCAAGGGATTGAGGCGATCTTTGAAGCTTACCAGGAACACATAGAAGGTAGGGGCTTGTGCGGATGGGTAGCTGGCCAATCCAGTCGGTTTATGCTAGATTTCTGCCAGTCTAGGACTGCTTGAGTTACCGTGCTAAAATTGATTTTCTTGCAAGGCGAACCTACGGGTACAGCTCGTACCCGAGCCCTGGGCCCTGTTGGGGTAGAACGTGGCAGAATGTTGCCTGGCTTCACACAGAGCGAGCTCTGGCCAGTCCTAATCACCATGCTGTGAGCCCACACTGAAGTTTCTAGGTGTTTTTGTCTGAAAGCCTGAGCCACATACCGCTGCCTTCACACAGGGTCCTAGAGAGAGGTGGTGACACCACCCCCTGGCCCATCTCCCTGTACTTGGGTGCCACACCGCCTTTGGTCTAACCCTAGGCTACCTCTTTCCTCACACATCCTAACTTTCCTTTTCTGGCACATTACTAAGCCCTAAATACTGTGTGTGAGTTCAGGGTCTCACTGTGTCACCCAGGCTCCCCTAGTGTGGGCTCCTCCTAAGCGCTGAGATCATAGGCACATGTGCTACTGAACCTTGAAACGCATTTGAACTAGATACCAACAGACTGACTCAGAGATCGCCAGAGTGGGAGCACCTACTCAAGCTTGGCCTTCCTCAGAAGGCGCCCTCCCCTGCCCCACATTTGGGATTATTGGATTATTCATTTCTATCCTGCAGAAATGGAACGGATAGAAATGTGCCCTTCCTGGGTGTGGGGTCTTTTGCAAGTCGCCAGCACACCTCCCCGTGCTGTCCCTGGCATTCTGAGGACCCATGGCAGCAGCACCCCCATGGCAGCTCACTTTGGATCATCCTTAGCAACTGTGTGAATTTCAGGATCTTGTCAAACCATTCAAGGGTTTCCCATCCTCATGGCTCTCTCTCCACAGCCGACACAACTGTAGCTTTCTCATGTGCTTGTGCCTAGCCCTCCCCACATGACTCAAAACAGGGACAGCATTTCTCCAGTCTTCGTATCTCTGTCCTTGTCCTTGTGTTGCTGGGGACTTGGATGGCAAGGCTCCTGTCCTGGTTGTGAAACTTGAGGCAGTCTAAGCTTTTTTCTTCTGCTGGGTTTATTTTCCTTTTCTGAGAGGACTCGTTCATGCTTTGATTGCTCTACCGTACACGGGTGTCTGTCAGGATTGTCCTAGCCTTGCAATGCCAGTCCATTGTGGTCCTGTGTCTTAACCAAAGCACTCTGTGTGGTAGTGTCTTGGTGAGACAGATTTGGTGAATTAAGGCTACTCTGGCCTTTCTCTGTCTTGCCATTGACTTTGCAGTCCCTCCGAGTTCTAAACTCGCCTCTTGATTCCAGCTTTTCCCCACTGCACTGGTGCAGCTAAGAACGTGCTGCAGAGTTGAGGACAGACAGACAGACACACAGTCTCACAGAAAGATGACACATCACCACCTCTTGTCTTTTCAGAGCAAAACCTGGAGCGGCAGGTGCTACAGACACAGTGCCGGCGGCTGGAGGCACAGAACTACAGCCTCAGCCTGACTGCAGAACAGCTCTCTCACAGCATGGCGGTGAGTCAGGCGCGGGCTTTGTGCAGGCACCCCCAGAGAGGAAGTCTGCTCTTAAGAAATCAAAACTCAGTGCCAGGCAGAGTAGCAGGTTTTAATCCCCAGGAGGCAGACAGATCTGAGTTTGAGGTCAGCCTGGAACATAGAGTAAGATCAAGATCCTGTGTTTTTATCTGAGAAGAAGCCCTTGTGTTCTCCCACCCCTACCCAGGGCACATGTGCAGGGCTAGTCAGACCTAGGATTAAGAGCCTGAGCTGAGGTAACAGTTCGCACATTGGTTCTTTAGGAGCACATGTTGCTGTTAGAACGTTCTAGCAATCTCCAGAGGCCACTCACTGTTCTATGTACAGATGGTCCTGACTGACACACGTCTTCTCCCCAGGAGCTTCGGAGTCAGAAACAGAAGATGGTCTCTGAGCGGGAGCGGCTCCAGGCGGAGCTGGACCACTTGCGGAAGTGCCTTGCCTTGCCCACCATGCACTGGCCTAGGGGCTACTTTAAGGGATATCCGAGGTGACGGTTTCCCTTGCACTAGGCTGAACCTATAGTATAGAAATATTATCTATTTTATTACCTTGAATATTTAATATTTTTCACTGGGAGGTTTGAAGCTTACAAATTGCAAATTGAACGTGCCATGCATGAAGCGAAGGGTTCCAGGCTCAAGAGGAGATCACCTCGACTCCATGTCATCGAGGCACCTGTCTCAGCTAAGACTCAGTTTCTCTTTCTGAGGTCGGTGTTATTTCCTCTTCCCACATCATCCTTCTCCTCTGACACTGACGCCCACCGTGCACATGGCTGAGGGAGAGCCAGCTGGTTGGTGGTGTTGCTGTTGCCACGGCCCTGGGGGTTAAACCTCTTCCTCCCAGGAGCAGGACTAATGCGCTGGGAAGGCCAGGTGTGTACAAGCAAAGGGCTCCCTTCCACCAGTCCCATCGCCTTCCTGCGCAGCCATCATCATCAAAGCCACAGGTCCTGGGAGCACACAAGCTAGTCAAAGGCTTCTCCCTGGGACAGCTCTTAGGAAAAGAGGCAAACCCATACCCAAAGTACCTTGTTTTCCTTGGGGAAGATACGTGGAGCTGTCCACAGAGAGCCTGCCCACTGGATTGCTACCGCCGTGTGGTGTTTTCATACAAACGTACGTTTTGAGAGAGAAGTCAAAGGTGCTTCAGCCTTGTACTGTGTATATATTAAAAAAAAAAACAAAAGTTTTGTATGTTTTTATTACTTTAATTATTGTTATAAAAAGCCTGCCATTTTTAATATGTGGTTTGGGGAATTTTTGTTTGTTTTTCCTGTTTGGGGGTTTCCTTTGTTTTTGTTTTTTTCTGGATTTAAAAAAAAAAAAACAAACCTTGCTTTTAGTGTTTGTACTGCTGCTGGTCAGAATGTTAAAACGCTGAAGTTCTAGGAAATAGGAAAGCTCGCCTGTGCAGCATTCCACACAGCAGGGCTAAGGGGGCACCTAGGTCTGGTCAGCTGTCCAGGGCATGGTGACCCATGAGCAGCAGGAACTTGGCACAGCTTTGGGAGCTGAGCTCCTGAGACAGGCACAGCTCTGGCAGAGAGCTCCGCACTGGGGGATCTCCCTTCCCAGTTTCAAGTCCTCAGTCAGGGCTGACCAACTTGAAAGAGATCCTCTTCCTGCCAGAGCCTCTGACTGTCCTCCATCACGGGGGGAGAGGAGGCAGAGCCTACCCTTGGCCACCAGGCTCAATGGCTGTACAGAGCAGCTGCCTGGCAGTCTGTCCCCACCCTGCTCTACCCCCATCCCTTGCTCTGCCTGCCAAGAGTCTTCTAGACAAGGAAGTGCCACCAGTACTGTCAGCAGTCAACAAAGCACTTTCCTCTGCCTACAGCCAGTCAGAGATGGTCCAAAGGAGAGCAGAGGCTGCACACCCTGGGCAAAGCACTGCCCAGTTTTCCAGTTAAATGCTGCGTGCGCTCAGTGTTCCTTTCCCAGGCTAAGAACACACCGATGACTGGAAGCTTTTGCTAATCTGCTTGGCAATGGCTTCTGGGAAAGGTAGGACCCATAACTTAAGACATGCACAGTCTCTCCCACCGTCCCACAGGAGTTCCCCTGGCTGAGTATACGATCCAAAGCAAGCCATGCCCTCCCAGGTCAGTCTGGGGCACAAGCTGAGCCGCTGACTAGCAATGCCTATGGCCTTTCCCTTGCCTGCCCTCCTCCAGCATCTCCGCCTGTGGAGACCGAGTACCCCCATGCTCATATGTAAAGTGACAATCAGAACCAGGTACAAGCCAGGAAAGTGGCAGCTGACTGCCACTCAGACCATGTGGCGCTTTTCCCATCCCACGGTCTCAGAGCTGGACGAGGCTAAAGAGAACACAGTAGCCCCCCCTTCCAGGTACTGCACTGTCCCTGGAGATCCCTCCGCCCTTCCCTGCTACAGATCTGCTCTGCTCTAGGCTGGACTGTGGAATTAGCATGTACATGGAAATCCCAGTCCTTGACCATGTCTTCCCACTCCACCTGCAAGTGATAGATGCCATCTGTCCTGGGTGTCTGATCAGACCCGCCACCATCACAGATGAGTGACCAAGAGGGGGGCTGTCAACACCTCGGTACATGGTGATCTTAAAACCACCCAACTGCACCATCGCACCAGACTGTACCTCTGGGGCACCCAGAACAAGCCCCACCCTAATAGTGGGGGCCACAGCCAGGCTCCCAGCACTGAGTCTCAACCAGCTAAGTTGAATGGCAAACTCGATGCCTCCGCCCCCACCCCTCAGCTGCCCAGGCCCCAGCATGCAGATGGCCTGCACAGCAGGCTCAGCACCTCTGAGGTGTGCATTAGCCACTTACAGCAGCAGTCTGTACTCAAGTACAAAAGCTTTTACTTCACGACTTGCCGTAGCCTGTCCCCACTGTCTGATCCAGTGCTTAACTTCAACCCTAGAGTCTGCCTTGACCCTGAGGAGGCATCTCACTGGTTTCGTACTTGTGTGTGCCCTGTGCCTCACTGCTGGGGCCGCGCACCCAGACCCAGGCAGGAGGGAGGATGGGTGCCTCGGTCGCTCTGGGGGCAGTTTAGATGCTGTGAAATTAAACCCGTTCTAAGTGTACTTGTTTGAATTAACTGTATTGTAATATTATTTGTTGAATGTAGTAATTAGGTATTTATGAATATATTGCTGTAATTTCTGACATCCCAAAAATAAAATCTTCCTAAATCATGTTAAGACAAAAGTCTTTTTTTTTTTTTTTTTTTAAGATTTATTCATGGGGTTGGGGATTTAGCTCAGTGGTAGAGCGCTTGCCTAGTGAGCACAAGGCCCTGGGTTCGGTCCCCAGCTCCGAAAAAAAGAAAAAAGAAAAAAAAAAACTTAAAAAAAAGATTTACTCATTTATTATATATAAGTACACTGTAGCTGTCTTCAGATACACCAGAAGAGGGCATCGGATCTCTTTACAGATGGTTGTGAGCCACCATGTGGTTGCTGGGAATTGAACTCAGGACCTCTGGAAGAGTAGTCGGGTGCTCTTAACCACTGAGCCATCTCTCCAGCCCCAACAAAAGTCTGTCTAAATCAGCACCACCGCCACCACCCCCAGCCTCAACTACATACAGCTTTCCACAGGTCAAGCTTGACGACTCTTGAGCTGAACTGGGCTGGCCCGAACACGCCCTGTGCTTGGCACGTCCTTGGTCGTGAGAGAAATGGGCAGAAGAGAAAAGCTGGTGGCTTCTCCATTCGATGGACTTGAGCTTGCTGTATGGCTGACTTCTGACAAAGACAGGTCGCAAACTCACCACTCCACCAATGTTCCACACACATCACTCTAACCCAGGAAGGGTTTGCAGACCAGAGGCCTCTGGCTAGAAGTCCTGAGACTGCAAGCTCTCAGAGGGCTGAAGGTTCGTGCGGAGTTTGTACATGTGGTTGAGAGCTTGGGTGAGGAAGGCCCCACTGGTGTTGATCTCCATCAAGGTCAAGTTGTCCAGCTGAAAGAGAAGCAAGTGAGCAAAGGAAGTCTTGGCTTTAAGGAACAGTGAGTTGTTTGTTCCTGGTACTGAGTGGAGTCCAGTACCCCATGGACACTGGGCGGCTCTCACAAGAGCCATACCCCCAAGTCCCATGAGTGACTACACAAAGCACAGCTTCAAACCCCTGTTCACCTGGCTGAGCAGGCAGCATGCCCTGACAACTCCCTGGGAAGCAGCCACCCTGACTGGCAGTGCCCACTCACACAGGGCAGGGACAGGAGAGCCATGCCTACCTTAGCATGTGCCTCTTGCTGCCGCACAAAACTGTCAGCAGACACCCGAAGCTTGGCCATGCGTGTGTCCCACAGATCTTTGATCAGTGTCCGGATGGTGTCTGCTTTGGGAATGTTGTCAGAAGCACTGAAAATACCAGAGGGCAAAAATAGAGAGGCACTCGGTAAGCTTATCGGGGACAGGCAGAAATGGCTGCTTCAAACAGCAGCATAGGGGCAGGATCGCTCAGCAGTTAGTGCTTTGTGCTTGCTCTTCCTGAGGATACCAACCAGTTCCACTGACATCCATCAGGCAACGCACAACTGCTTATACCAATGAGTACAATGCATCCTGGTCTCTGTAGTCCCGGAACACAAACCGCCATAGCCACATGCACATAAACAAATGTTTAAAAACAAAGCTTGGGCAGGTGACTAGGGCCCCTAGTACTGGAAAGGCCGAAGCCAGGAGAATCAGAAGTTCAATGTCGGGATACATAGAGACTATTTGAAAGGGGTCTGGGGAGCCTCAAACAGACTTGAGAGAATACTGGGGCTCTGTTCTTTCCTTGGGGGGTTAGGCTGTCAGCAGGCAAGCTTGGCAGCTATGGACTTTCATTCATGCCAGTTATGGCTGGTGGCTACACAGAATGACAGAGCGGACAGTGACATACTGAAAGCCAGGAGTGGAAAGTACAGTCCCAGGATGTGGGAGGCTAAGACAGGAGGCCATCTGCGCATGAGTGTAGTATAAATCTTTTAAACAATAGCACGTTGGAGGGGCTAGGGACAGCTTAGCAGTTAAGAGCCCGCACTGCAGGGTTGGGGATTTAGCTCAGTGGTAGAGCGCTTGCCTAGCAAGCACAAGGCCCTGGGTTTGGTCCCCAGCTCCAAAAAAAGAAGAAAAAAAAAAAAAAAAAAAAAAAAAAAAAAGAGCCAAGATTGCTCTCTGCAAGGACCCAAATCAGTTAGTTCCCAGAAACCTACATGGGGCAGCTTACAACCTCCGTAATTCCTGCTCCCGGAGACCCTAGACCCTCTTGTTTCCTTGGGCACTCCACTTATACACACATAACCACACAGACACAAACACTGTAATTAAAAATTAGGGATGAAAATCTGTTTTTACATGGACACTGACTCCCTCGGCGTAACAACCTGTGCTGTGTAACTTTCCCTCACCTTAGTATGAGGCTGGCTCAGATCAGCAGATCCCCGGCTTTTACCAGTGACATAGGTTTACTACCCATCACCACCAGGAAGAGGCGGGCGAGCTCCATGAAAGCCCTTTAAGTGGTATTTTTAGTCTCACAAAAGGCTCAGAGACGGGACTGCCCCTGTGGGGTGCACAACACCACAAAGTGGAGGAAAGTCTCAAAGCGCCCCGTGTGTACAGAGCTTAGGGTCAGCAGTTAGTGACAACTTTCCTTCATGACATTTGTGAAGCCACCCTTTGAAGGAGTTCACACAAGACAGAGGTGGACTCATGCAGCCCATCGCTAGGTGCTTTGGGGGGAGATGGAGCCTCGTGCCAGTCAGCTCAGGAGTCGTAGGCAGATCTGTGGTGTGGAATGTGTCTGCTGAACTGCATTATGAGCACAGCATTTAGATCTTATGCTTTGAACAGAACACTCGAGAACAAAGAACTCCAGACCTTCATCGAGTAAACTACAGAACAAAGGAAAACTGGGTCCCTGGACCATGGGGACAGCTCAGCATGCGAAGATGTTCGTGGCTAAACCTGACAACCCAAACCCAGTCTCTGGAACACGCGCTAGGAGAGCGCCAACTCCCGAAAGTTGTTCTCAGACCTCCATGTGCACAGCATGCCAATACGTGTATGCCAAAAAAATCATTTTTAAAATTTTATTTTTATTTTTTCCAGACAAGAGTTTCTCTGTGTAGCCCAGACTTCCTAGAACTCGCATCATAGACCAGGCTGGCCTCGAACTAAGAGGTCCCCTGCCTTTGCCCCCATGTGCTGAGATTAAAGGCTTGCACCACCACTGGCTGGCTAAAAAAGAATTAATTGGGTTCCTCAGCCAGATAAATTACACAGTAAGGTTTGTTTTGGCTTTTGACAGGGTCTTGGGAGCTGGAGAGATGGCTCTGTGGTTAAGAGCACTGGCTGTTCTTCCAGAGGTCTCAAGTTCAGTTCCCATCACCCACATGGGCAGTTAATCATTGCCTGAAATTCCTAATTCTAGGGGATCTGACTCCCTCACACATGCAGTAAGACAGGGTTCTACTGCATAGCCCAAGGTGGCTTGGAACTCCCCTAAAGTAGACCAAACTGGAACTCAGCAATTCATCTGTCCCTATCCCCAACTCCCTCCCAGTGCTAGGATTAAAAGTGCGCTCCCACCCCCAATGACATAAGGTTCTTGGTGGAGTGCTTGATACACTCATCAGAGACAGTCCTCTGCAGTGACAGCAAAAACCTGGCTCTCAGTCATGTACCAAGATTCTCCCCTTTCCAGCACTGTCCCCCCATTTTGCCAGCCGCTCTCAGACCTCTGAGGACAGCAGCTCCGGGGGCCTCCCTATAAACACAGTACCATGGCCCATCTTCTGCCCACATCCATCCCCAACCCCTCAGGCGCACAGACTCACAGTATCTTACAGCTCCTCCTACTCCTGCTCTCTGCTCCTTGGGACATTCTGCTGTTCTGCTTAACCTTGTGTTCCTTAAACGCCTTCTCTGGCCCCACCAGGCTTTGCTGTGTCCTATGGACTCCCAAGGACACTGTCTGTGCGGTGGTTTAATGACCAGTTCACAGGGCCACATTGTTCTCTTACCCAAATGGGAACTCGGCCCACATGACAAGTTTATAGCTGACCTACGGCCTCCCATCCCTCGGGGAGCCTTGAGGAGCGCTTTCTTGGAAGGAGCAGTGGCACAGGTCCAACCATCCAGCTGCTCTAAGCAGCACAGCTCTGGCTTTGGTGTCAGTTCTGCTCCCGTGCAGCTGAACAGGGCAGTGTCCAGCCAGATGCTAAGTAAGTTAGGTCTGAGCATCTGCTGTTCCTCGACCCCATGTGAGGCTTGCTGGAGGCAGTCCTTGCCTAGGACAAGTGGGCATAAAGGCAGAGCCACATGAAGACTACGAAACTACACTGTGGCAAATGCCAGAGCAGAGCTCCAGGCCAAGAGGACCACTAAAGCCCACTAAGCCCAGTTCAGGACCAGTGTGGGCAACATAGTGAGACCCCATATCAGACCGACCAACCTATTCTGCAGCAGACAGACCACTGGATCATAAAAATACGGAGGGAGAGCAGTGAGAGATGGGGCAGGGCACCTGCTGTGAGCAGACTTTAGTGAAGCTAAGGGATGCACAGGGCAGCCGGGCAGCCTGACCAGCACATGAAGAATAAACCAGAAGGCAGAGTTGGGACAGACATGGACGCTCAAACCCAGGATGGGCCACACACATTTTTCTCTATGGATCAGGACTAATGTCCACACGACGCCCTTGACCACTCACTCCTGTGACAGACACAGGGAACCTATCCACTTTCAGGGAAAGTTGGATTAAATGAAGTTTGTGCACCTAGAGAAAAGGCTGCTGCTAGACCGTCCATGGCCACACCCCAACCCAGTGACAGGCGACAGTCCTGGAATGTAAGAATCCAAGGAGAGAGAAGGAACAGGAAAGAACAGAGACAGCCTGGCCACCCTCACAGACACCTCCTCCAGGTCACCCCTATGAGAAACTGGGTGTCTGGGCCACCGTGGAATGGGCAGGGAAGGAGGGGGAGACTCAGGAGCCGTGTGGGGTACGGGCTGTCCGGAGCGCTGACTCACTGATTCAGCAGGAGCTTCGTGATCTCCATGTAGTGTGGGCTGGGCACCGGGGTGAAAGTCTCCTCCTTCCGCTCCTCATCCCGCATCTGCTCCAATTTCTCTGAAACACAGAGGCCAGCATGCTTCACCCTCCCCAGAACAAAGAGAGAACACTTTGCTTTGTTTTGTGTTTGTTTTTCAAGACATGGTTTCTCTGTGTATCGCTTGGCTGTCCTGGGCTGTCCTGCTTCGGCCTCCTGAGTGCTGGGACTAAAGGCATGCACCCCTCCTGAATGAGAAAACGGTTTTAACCTCACAGTTTGACCAGGTGCTGGTATCCCACATGGCCAATAAGCATGTGCACTGCATGAAAACTATGTGGGGTTTCTTATCACGGACTAGATGGCTCAAAACCTTGCCAGCCCACCTCTGAAAGAGCTGTCACCACTGCCTATGAACTCTCTTCTGACCTAACTGCCCTCTACTCATGCCCGAAGCCAATTCTCCATGACCTATGAGCTGGGGTCCAGAGCTCCATTCAGAGCTCTGTAGGAGAGCCCTCTCCATTCCCTAGGCTTAGACTCCACCATCTCATCCTGCTAACTGGAGATCCAACACATCAAATCCTGACTGTGCGTCCTGCTGTCCATGTGACCGGACAGCTAGCCAGCAATCTCAAGAAGGTAGAATATCTTGGGGCCTCTTGCTGCCTTGCTCTGCCAACCTCAGAAAAGAGTGACTCTATCCGAAAAGAAGTGAGCCTCCAGCCACAGCTGGGCATGAACCTTAGCTGCAGCTCCCCTTCCCTCCTCTACCCAGACCTTCAGGAAAGCCTGCTCCTGCTCCCTTGAAAGCATGCACAGGCCGGGCCAAGCAACCCCTCTCACCGCCACGAAAGCTTTGCAGTTCCTACAGCACCTCATGCTGGGGAGGAGGTATAGCACTGAACTGGGGCCCCTGCGTGGGGTTATTTTCTTTTCTACCATTTGAATCAGGTCACAGAACACATCTGTTCAATGTCTCCAGCAATCAGAAAGACTGGCAAGGCCAAATCCCAGCCAGGATGTGGGACAGCATGATCTCATCTATAGTTCTGTGGGATTCTGATGTTTCAACACTGCCTGGCAGCAGCTTATGACTTAAGCTTTATCTATCTTCTAGCCCAACAAGTCCTCAACATGAGGTATTGTTTAACTAAGAAAAGGAAGTCAGGCGCCATAGCGCAGACACCTGTAACCCAGCAAAAGAACAGTGGAGGCAGGAGGATCATCAGTTCAAGCCCATTCTTGGCTACACAGCCAAGTAAGAAACAGCCTGGGCTGCATGAGGCCCTGCCTCAAGAAACCAAAGAGAAATGCCCATCTCCAGAAAGACTCGGACAAGAAAACAATCGTATTCAAAGGAGTGCAAACTGAGAACACGGGGAGAATGGAGAGATGGCTCCATCAATGTCACCAAGCCTCATCGATGAAGGGACACAGTGGAAGACAGAACCCACTCCTCAACAAGTGTCCTCTGCTCACGCGTGCACCACGGCATATGTGCAGACACACGAACACAGTAATGACTTTTAAGACTGGGAAATAGGGGGCTGGAGAGATGGCTCAGCAGTTAAGAGTACTTGCTCTCTGTCAGAGGGCCAGGATTTGGGTCCCAGCACTCACGCGGCAGCTCCTAACTACCTGTAGCCCCAGTTCCGGGGGATCAGATCAGATAGCCTCTTCTGGCCTCTGAAGATACCATATGTATTTGCATGCATGCAAATATTTCAAAATGGGAAGTAACCCAAATACCCACTGCCAGGATGGGTAAGTAGATGCAGAATTACACATGCAAGAGAAAACCTAGGAGAGCAAGGTGATGGCCATTTGACCACAGAGCCAACTGCAAACCACACATTTCCAGGAGAAGACAGACACATGGCACACGACAGCATCCTGTTGACCTGAGATCCCAGGACAGACAGGCCTCCTGCACTCCTGACTGCTCCTCTCCGTGTAGCAAACGCACGGAACTCTGCACACCTTTTCTCTCTACCCTTGACCAGCTGGAACTGGTAAATGGAGTCAAGCTTATGGACGGGGTGGGGGGGGGGGGGGGGGTGCTAAAGGCGCCTCGAGGCACAGGAACTGGGGTTCCAGTTTCAAGACTGTCAGAGTCATCACCTCTTTACAAGTTCAAGCACATCTCTGGTCTGAGGGGGACTGGCTTAAATAGCTTGTCCTACTTTGCTTTCCTCTGTCACAATCAAACAATCTGGGGATGAAAAGGCTTATCTGACTTACTGATCAAAGTCCAGCATGGAAGGAAGTCGGGTAGGTGCTCAGGCGGGAGCCACAGGGGAGGTTGCTTATGGGTGGGCTCAGTTTGTTTTCTCGTACCACCCAGGACTACCGGTCCAGGTGGGCTGCATGCCCCACAGTGGGCTACACACTCCTACATGTATCAATTAGCAATCAAGAAAATGCCCCACAAACACGCCACAGGCGGATCCAATGGAGGTGATTTCTCAGTTAAGGGTCTCGGATCCCAAGTGTGTCAAGTTAACAACCAGTTAGCTGTGGCCGAGCCTTTGCTTCTAGGTTTTCTCAGGTGACTTGGGCAGAACTCACTCGGGGGGGGGATTTCAAATTCTACATGCCTATACCCCTGCCCCCACAAAAAGCTAAACACTTCTGCACACACTTCTGACTCAAACTGTACGAAAGGCTTTTAGCAAAGAGCTGTGCAACCATCAACTCAATTTCAGAGCTTCATCCCCCTCTCCCCTCCTAAAAACATCATCTCTCCATCACTTCCCCAAGCTCCATTGCCTAAGCCACCCCTATTCTGTGCTGACGGTTCTGCCTAATTTCTGACAGAATGACACAATCTCTAGTCTTTTGTGCCTGGCTTTTTAAAGGTTATTGTCGAGGTTCATCCACCTCGTGGCAAGCATCAGAAGATCATTCCTTCAGAATAATGTTCCATTGTGGGGTGACTGTCCGTATTTGCTTTTTCTATTGCTATGAAAAACACCATGACCCCAACTTGGGGAGGAAAGGGTCTATCTGGCCTGGTCACAGTCCACCATGGATGGACCTAAGGACAGAAGCTCAAGAAGAACAGAGGCAGGAACGAGAGAGCAAGGCTGCCTCTGGCTTGCCTGTCTTCTTATACTAAGCAACACCTGTCAAAGGGTGGCACCACTCAAAGCGGGCTGGGCCCTCCCATATCAATCTTTAATCAAGAGAATGCTCCCACAGATGTGCTCACAGACCAGCCTAATTGAGGCAATTTCTCAGTTGAGGTTCCCTCTTCCCAAGAAGTTGACTCTGTGTCAGTTTGGCAAAACTAACCAGCGGGAAGACGAGCTATTTTCACAAAGTCTTTGTAACAGAATCCCCAACATGCTAGCTGACAATCAATTTATAAAAAAAAAAAAAAAAAAAAACCCACTAAGGAAACCAAAAACTCTTGTTTAAAGTTGCATCTCTGCTCCCCACCCCTGGCCCCAGCCCAGGTTTCTCTGTATTGCCCTGGCTGTCCTGCAACCCTGTAGACGAGACTATCCTCAAACTCAGATATCTCCCTGAGTCCTGCATGCTAGGACTAAAGGCGTGGGCCGTTCATGCAGCCCCCTCCCTGCTCTATTCTTAATTAAAATGTATTATTATTGTGTGTGCTCAAGTGCATAGGGGAAGCCAGGGGATAACTGTGGTTAAATATCTAAAATCCAAATAAGAACTAGAAGTCACGGGGTTGGGGATTTAGCTCAGTGGTAGAGCGCTTGCCTAGGAAGCGCAAGGCCCTGGGTTCGGTCCCCAGCTCCGAAAAACAGAACCAAAAGAAAAAAAAAAAAAAAGAACTAGAAGTCACACACACACACACACACACACACATACACATACACATACACACACTATACACCAACCCATGCAACAGCTACCTATGTCCACTATCCGGAAACCTGAGACCGAAGTCCAGGTACAAGCCCCTTCACCCGGACCCAGAAATGCTCACCCACATCCATCCACTCTGGAGGTAGCAGACGGCACTTCTGTCTCTGTTTCAGGTTAATGGCCAGCCACAGGGGCACGTCCACGGGTAAGCCGGGGTTGAAGGGCCCCAGGTCCCCCTGCAAGGACAACGCAAACCCCAGGTAGAAAGGAGCGGTGACCCGAGCATGACCCCGGGCCGCAGCCCCGTACCGCACTAGCTCACCCCGATCAGGTAGATCTTGTCCAGACTGAAGTTCGGGATGATAGTTACCAGCTCCTTCTCGGCCAAAAACTCCACCTCGGCCGCGTCCATGATGAAGAGTGGGCGTCCCAGGCCCGTCACCGCCCCTCCGGGTCTCAGAGGCCGCTCCTCAGCCGCTTCTTTCCCGCCACCGCGCGGGGCCCGCCCCCGACCGGAAAACGGCCTGCGTCTGTCCAATAGAAATGCTGCTCTCTTCGCAGCCTCCAATTCTCAGCTAGTACAATCCCGCGGATTGGTCGGTAAGTCAGAGCGCCCAGCGCCATAATATGGCCCCGCCCTTCTATGGCCTACCAATGCCCTTTCCTGAAAGTGGGCTCCACGCTTCCTGAATCCTGGTTCAGCCTTCAACGGAGTTACAGCTACTTCACTGATGGCACCGCCCCTGCTGCGTCACTACACAGGCCCCGCCTTTGGCCCGTCCCCTTTTCTTCATTGGTCTCCGGCTCTGCCTCCTCCTCGACTCCGCCTCTTGCCCGCCTACCACGTCCACGGCCCCGCCCCTACCTTATTTGGCTCTGTACGGCCCCGCCTCTTGCCCCGCCCCTCTTTCGTTCGGCCTCGCCCCTCCTGCGCCCGCCCCCTTCCCTCTTCCGCCTGCGGGAGGCCATGCACCTGTGGCTACTTGTTGTTCTGTGGACTGCGGCAAGTTGAGTCCCTCGCCTGCTTCCACTCTTTAAGGGTAGAGGTTTGAGACTGTGTTTTCACCTGCGCTAAACACAGATGCGGGAATAAACTCATTAATCTCAGTCTCAGCTCCGGGTCCCCCTACATTGCTGGCTGTTCCACACAGACACCATCCTGAGGGAAGGGTCTTCCCTTCAATTTTAGAGTCTTTGCCCTTTCTACGGATGGTTAAAAAGCCATGAAAATGCGCCTCCCCTCTCAGAGCCTAGAACAAGATCTTTGGCAAACCAAACGTCAGGTGAGACCACAGGGACAAGTTTGCACACGTATTATCATTTCTCTTATCGTTGTTATTGCAATTGTGCAGATGGAACCCCAGTCCTCAAGAATGACACCGTCTTCCACTGAGCTATACCCCAGGACCTCACGCTGTCAAGCCTTCTGTACAGAGTCTTGGTGAGCCAACAGCCCTTGAGTCCCTGCATTAATATGGCCCCCGCGGGGGGAATTTTGAATCAAGAGTCCGGTGAGGACTGCTGAACTATTAGGTGACTCCAGCAGGGTGCCAGCAGACCAGGGTGACTACCAGGGAGGAGTAGTTAATCTACAACTGGTAAGGGCAAGAGAGCCTGGATCCAAGTTTAAAACCCTCACTATTAGGCTCTGAGGTAAGTTGTAATCTTAGTATTCCAGGGGTGGGAGCAGAAGGATCGCCAGTTGGGGACAGTCTGAGTCATGCGGCATTCGCTATCTCAAGGTTAAGGGTGTACTCTGTGATAGAGGTGCCCCCCGACACACACACACACACACACACACACACACACACACGTACACGGCCCTGCGTTGGTTTGAGTGAGAATGGCTCCACAGATTCGACTCCTTGGTCCCCCATTGGTGGGACTGTTTGGGAAGGATTAGGAGGCGTAGCCTTGTTGGAGGAGATATGTCATGGGGGAGTGGGGGGGAGGGCTCTGAGGTTTCAAAAGCCCATACCATTCCCAGTTTGTGCTTTCTTTGCTTGTGGATTGGATGTAAGCTCTCAGCTATTGCCTCAGCACCATGCCTGCCTGCCCGATTCCATGCTCCGCCCTCCCCATCCCCCATGATCATGGACTCTAACCCTGTGGAACTGTCAACCCCAAATTAAATGCTTTCTTTTATAATTGGCTTTGTTCCCAGTGTCTTTAGATTTACTTATTATACACTGTACACTGTACAGTAGACTGTAGCTGTCTTCAGACACACCAGAAGAGGGCATCGGATCTCATTACAGATGGTTGTGAGCCACCATGTGGTTGCTGGGATTTGAACTCAGGACCTCTGGGAGAGCAGTCAGTGCTCTTAACTACTGAGCCATCTCTCCAGTCGTCCAGTTCACCAGTCTTATTGTGGCAATAGAAAACTAAGAGGGCTGGAGAGATGGCTCAGCCGTTAAAGGCTAGGCTCACAACCAAAACTATAAGAAAACTAAGACATCTAGCCAAAAACACACACACACACACACACACACACACACACACACACACACCAAAGCAAAAAGGATATGTAGTCTGGGTTTTCTGTAACCAGGCAGAAAATTTGCTCTGTCTCAGCTATGGCTCCCGACTGAGCTGTATCCTGCTCCCTGCAGGGACCCCGCAAAGCTATAATAAAACTGTACTCAAGCTCCACCCATCCCATGGCCTGGAAACCCGGCTGCCGCTTATCTGAGCTGGAAATTATCTCTTGCAAACCCTTTGTCCTCTTCGTGGGGTTCTGAATCCACACAAATATTATCGAAAGAAACAAAAGTCACTGGACGCTGAGGGGCTACTTCGTGCCTCAGTTTCTTCATCTTCTTTTGAGGATGGAGTGGTGGGGGAGAAGCTTGAGACGCATTCAGAGAAACCGTCAGCCACCTGGACCATGCCAAAACAGAAGCTGCCTCCCGCTCCTGCAGAGTCTGTGTGCCAGCTTGTCTGGGTTTTGATTGACAGGGGAGTGTTTTCTTGACTGGCAAATATTTGCGTTCCCGAGTTGGCTGTGCTTCACTTCCCGGGTTTGCACAGTCTCTAAAAGAGCAAAGGCACTAGTGCAGAGAATGGCGCTAGAAGACAGACAGGGGGCTGGTATGGGAGGAGCTAGATCTGGGTCTCTTCCTATAAGATGGGGACAGTGCTACTGAGTGGCCACTGGGCTTCTGGGGGCAGATGGTGAGGACGCCTCAACATGTCTCTCTATGGCAGTGAGTTCATTACACGCAAATCGCAGGCGTGACCAACTTCTGGCAGTAGATACCCAGAGGGAGGAAGGGTGACTAACCCACACGGACCTGAAGCAACTGCTCCAGATAAAGCACAGATAAAGCCCCAAACACACGCCTGTTGGGCACTTGCTTCCAATCCCTGCACACTGGATTTGCTGCTGCTGCTGCTGCTGCTGCTGCTGCTGCTGCTGCTGCTGCTGCTGCTGCTGCTGGGGTGTGTGTGTGTGTGTGTGTGTGTGTGTTATGTGTGTTTGCGTGTGAATGCGCATGCGAGTGGGTGTGCATGTGCGTGTGTGTCCAGTCCAGTCTCCCCCAACACCCCAGCCCCGCACCCCCAGTCAGGCCCACTGTGCACCAAGCTGGGCTGAGGGGAGGGGAGCTTAACCCAGTGTAGGTGGGTGCTGTGCAGGATCTCAGTGGAGGTGCCAGACCTACTGGGGGGACTGTGGGGGGGGGAGACCTTATAAGGTCAACCAAGGAGTGAATAAATTCCTGCAGGGTTAGTGGAGAGGGGAGCTGACTTTAGAGTACCAGGTTGGGAGGGGGAGGTAGCCAACTCCTGCCATCCGTGTCTGAGGTGTCTGGGGTTGAAGCTCCCGAGACCCTTCCTCCATAACCCTGGGCCATTACCACAACCCCACATGGAGGCTGAGGCAGGAGGATTGTGAACTGAAAGCTTCTGGGCTACACAGCAAGTCCCAGACCAACCTGGGGCACGTAGTGAGACCCTGTATCCAAAGGCAAAAACAACTATGGCCATGCCATCCTGAACGCGCCCGATCTTGTCTGATCTCGGAAGCTAAGCAGGGTCGGGCCTGGTTAGTACTTGGATGGGAGACCGCCTGGGAATACCGGGTGCTGTAGGCTTTTAAAAAGCTACAGTGGTGCTCTGGTTATCAGACACTGGGAAGACAGAGGCAGGCATATCCCTGAGTTCAGGGCTAGCCTCATCTATGTAGAAAGTTCCAGGTCAGCCAGGGACACATCATGAGATCCTGCAAAGTCAATCAAAAGGACACCAAAACCAGGGGCTCAGAAGTTAAGATTGGTTTTGTAGGTGACCCAGGTGACCCTGGTTTGATTCTGGGAACCTGGCTGCCCTCTTCTGACCCCCGTGGGAACCAGGGATGCAAGTGGTATTTAAAACTAGAAACTAGGGGTTGGGGATTTAGCTCAGTGGTAGAGCGCTTGCCTAGGAAGGGCAAGGCCCTGGGTTCGGTCCCCAGCTCCGGAAAAAAAAAAAAAAATTAAAACTAGAAACTAAGAAAATCAAACAAACAAACCTCCATGATTCCCAGATGGCGCCACTGACACCGGACAATCACAAACAAGCCAGGTATGGTTACTAACACCTTTATCCCAAGCACTTGGGAGGCAGAGGTGGGCGGAGCTCTGTGAGTTCAAGGCCAGCCTGGTCTACGTAGTGAGTTCCAGGTCAGCCAGAGCTACATAGTAGAAAGACCCTGTCTCAAAACAACAACAAAAGTCAAGTAGGTGTACCCACTTGAAATCCCAGCTCTGGGAAGGCAGAGGCAGGTGGATCCCTGTCTCTCACTAGACTGGCAGCCTGTGCTACTTGAGGCAAAGTCAGGCCAGTGAGAAATGCTCTCTCAAAAGCAAACAAGCGCTGGAGAAGTGACAGCTGAGGTTGTTCTTTAGTCTCTACGTTCGTGCACACGTTTTCATGCACACGAACACACACACATATACACACACATGCACACACATATACACACATACACACACAGGCACACACCACAAAAGTTGAGTGGGGAGAGAAAGAAAGGAAGAAAGAAAGAAAAGAATTCAGACAGAGGACCAGAGAGATGGCACAGTAGTTATGTTCTTCCAAAGGACCTGGGTTCCATTCCAGCACCCACATGGTGATTGACAGCCATCAGTAACTACAGTTCCAGGGCAGCTGACACCCTCTGGATTCATAGGCAGGCACACATGTGGTGCACTGACATGCATGCAGGCAAAACACTCACGCACAGAAGGTAAAATTATAAAAGCCGGACTCAGAGGTCTGCACGGTACGATTGGTGTGATTCTCTTCAACCACAGTAGGCAGGTCCCTAGCCACAGAAAGATTTGCAGTTGCCGGGAGGGAGGAAGGAGAGATGAGAGTATAGTACTCCTCTTCCTTGGAGGTTCTGGGTAGTGGTTACACAGCTCTGTCCATTTACCAAAGTCACTGAATTGCACATGCTCAAAGCACAGTGGGTTTTGTTTTTGTTTTTGTTTTTTTGTTTGTTTGTTTTTGAGCTGAGGACTGAACCCAGGGACTTGCGCTTGCTAGGCAAGCGCCCTACCACTGAGCTAAATCCCCAACCCTTGTTTTTGTTTTTTGATACAGGGTTTTCTTTGTGTAGCTCTGGCTGTCCAGGAACTCGCTTCGTAGACCATCTCAGATATCCTCTGCCTCTGCCTCCCAAGTCCTGGGAGTAAAGGCGCATGCCACCATGCCATTTGATAGGTCCCAGATTTCCCTCCCCCCCCCATACTAAGAAGCTCCTAGAGCCCCCACCCCTCAGCATCCAGGGGTAAACAGAGAGGAAGGGCAAAGAGAGCAGAGACAATGGGGCCTTGGCGGGTGGGAGATGGAGCGGACTCTCCGGGAATTGGGACCCTTTGTCCTAGTTTCATTTCTGTAGGGAGGAAATAACACAAAGCAGCATGGGGGAGACTGGTTTACGTTAGCCCACAGCTCCAGGTTACAACCCCTCCCTGCAGGGGAAGTTAAGGCAGAAATGTAGACAGCTGATCTCCTCACACAGCTGTGGAGAGCAGAGAGAAGAGCGTGCAGTCTGATTAGAGCCCAGTCTGCCTTCTCCTCTTACATAGAGGAAGCCGGTGTAGCCATTCCCAGGGCTGGGGCTTTGGTCTGTATCTATCCACATCAATGGAGACCGTCCTACACAGGCCACCCTGTGCCTACCTGTCGCTGAGACTGCAACATTGTGTCAAGATGACAATTTACACTAACAATGCCCCACCCCCACCCCCAGCTACTTAAGGTGGATGCTAAGGATTGCCACACCATTATTTCCTGCTCTGGGGGGTGAGTGGAAGAAAGCCTGCCTGTCTCAGGAAGCAAGGATGCCCCACAAGGCCAAAGGTTAGAGGCAGAGGTCTTGGTGTGATTTTGTACCCAGTTAGTAAACAGGGCCTGAGGGAGAGCACATGGCTAGAATTCCCAGAAAAAGAAAAAAGGGGGGGGGGTATTGGTGGGGAGAAAAATAACTTTGTTTTGTTTTGTAGGATTTTTTAAAAAGACGTGGTGTGTGTGTGTGTGTGTGTGTGTGTGTGTGTGTGTGTGTGTGTGTGTCCTGTGGGTGTAATGCCCAAGGAAGCCAGGAGATGGGGCTGAATCCCTGGGAACTGGAGTTAGCCGTGGTTGGCAGATGTGGGTGCAGGGACTGAACCTTTGCAACAGCAGGGGGCGCTCCTAACACTGACAATCCCAACAGCCTTTGCTTTGTGGTTTTATATTCTGAGACTGCAGACCCGCACGCCAGCCCAAACCCAGTTTGCTTTGTTTTTAGCTAAAGAATAGTAATTGGGAGCCAGAGAGATAGCTCAGTGGTTAAGAGCTCTGGCTGTTCTTTTAGCGGTCCTGAGTTCAATTCCCAGCACCCCCTCGGCAGCTCTCAACTGTCTATAACTGTAGATCCATGGGATCCCATGGCCTCTTCTGGTGTGGAAAATATACTGGTGTAGACAAAACACTGGTATACATAAAACACATAATAAATCTTTTTTTAAAAAGTTATCTGTTAAAAAGTAATAACCGGGGTTGGGGATTTAGCTCAGTGGTAAAGCACTTGCCTAACAAGCGCAAGGCCCCCAGCTCCAGAAGGTTTGGTCCCCAGCTCCGAAAAAAAAAAAGTAATAACCGTGTAAGGGAGGTAGATGTGGAGGCATCAGGGGAGGGTCATCCTTAACAACATAGCCAGTCTGAAGATAGCCTGGGCTACACCAGACCCAGTCTCAAAAACAAACAGTTGTACATGGTGCTACATGTTTAACCTCAGTTCTCAGGATGCATAGGCAGGCAGATTTCTGAGTTCGAGGCCAGCCTGGTCTACAGAGCCAGTTCCAGGACAGCCAAGGCTATACAGAGAAAACTTGTCTGGAAAAAAATCTGAAATCAAACCAAGCCAAAACAACAATCCAAACAAACCACATATACCTATGCTGGAGAGATGGTTCGGCGTGCAGATGGTTCTGGTTCAGCAGAGGACCCAGGTTTGATGCCCAGCACCCACATCAGAGCGCTCACAACTCGTAACTATAGTCCCAGGGGATCCAGTGCCCTCTTCTGGCCATTGAGTGTACTGCACTCATATGATATGCATAGACAAGCCGGCAATCTACATATGTAAGTAAAAATTTAAATATCTATTTAAAATATTCATTTTATTCACTCATTGAGTCCAATATGCTAGTTTGACATATATCCATATATAATCCACATCCATACTAGTATATGTATGTATATACCACACACACACACACACACACACACACACACACACACACACACACACCTACCTTCTCAAAATACAGGTCATTCCCTGAGATGAGAATATCTAAGACCTGCTCTCTGGATTGGGGCCGAGCAAGTGCTTCCCATGCACAGGGCCTTGGGCTCTAAACACGGAGCCCAAGGGCTCAGAGCATCCCCACACTCTAGCTGTCTTGAAGCATATATCGCTGTGGATTTGCTTTATTTGAGAGAGCCTTCACGGGGTTGGGGATTTAGCTCAGTGGTAGAGCGCTTGCCTAGGAAGCACAAGGCCCTGGGTTCGGTCCCCAGCTCCGAAAAAAAGAAAAAAAAAAAAAGAAAGAAAGAAAGAAAGAAAGAGCCTTCACTAAGGAGCTCACTCTGGCCTTGAATGGAAAATCCTCCCACACAGCTCCATTACAGATGGGGACCACTGTGCCTAGCTCAGAATATACATTGCTATTACGGTCTGTGGTCACCACCCTGGGCAGAGCCTGTGCCCTCTAGCCACCATTTCCTCTCTCCCGGCTGCTCCTGGTGCCTGGGGTAGTGGTTGAGTTTGCCACATGTAAATGAGACAATGTTGCAGTCTCAACAGCCCCACCCCCCCATCTGAGGACCGAACCCAGGGCCTTATGCTTGCTAGGCAAGCGCTCTACCACTGAGCTAAATCCCCAACCCCTGCAGTTGTCTTCTGAGCCTGGCTCCTTTCACTTAACATACTATTCACAGTCATATAGCAAATGACAGGTTAGTTGCTTTGTCTGTCTGTCTAAAAAAAAAAATTTGAGTGGGACTGTGGTAGCGCACACCTTTACTTCCAGCACTTGGGAGGCAGAGGCAGGTGGATCCCTGAGTGTGAGTCCTACCTGGTCTACAGAGTGAGTTCCAGGACAGCCAAAACTACACAGAGAAACCCTGTCCCCAAAATCAAACCAAACCAAACCAAACAAAAATAAAACCAAATAAACAAAACAACTGAAAAAATATTTATTGTATGTAGTTATGTGTAGAGGTTTGTGCACACGAGTGCAAGTGTCATGGAGACCATGAGTGGCATATAGATGTCCTATGTCCTGGAGATGGAGAGCTACAAGCAGTCCTGGGCCTCTTGATAGGGGTGTTGAGAACCAAACTTGGGTCCTCGGCAAAAAGAGAACAGGACATGCTCTCAACCACTGAGCCATCTCTCCACCCCCTCTGCTGCTTCTTAAGGCTAGCTGGTAGACTACAGAATAAGGTCCCAACCCGCGGGGGCTAGAGAGACAGCGCCTCAGCGGTTAAGAGCACCAACTGCGGGGTTGGGGATTTAGCTCAGTGGTAGAGCGCTTGCCTAGCAAGCGCAAGGCCCTGGGTTTGGTCCCCAGCTCCGAAAAAAAGAAAAAATAAATAAATAAAAAAAAGAGCACCTGGGGTTGGGGATTTAGCTCAGCGGTAGAGCACTTGCCTAGCAAGCGCAAAGCCCTGGGTTCGGTCCCCAGCTCAAAAAAAAAAAAGAAAAAAAAAAAAAAAAAAAAAAAAAAGAGCACCAACTGCTCTTCCAGAGGTCCTGAGTTCAATTCCTAGCAACCACATGGTGGCTCACAACCATCTGTGATGGGATCTGATGCCCTCTTCTAGTGTGTCTGAAGACAGCGTCAGTGTACTTATATACATGAAATTAAAAAGAAAGAAAGAAAGAAAGAAAGAAAGAAAGAAAGAAAGAAAGAAAGAAAGAAAGAAAGAAAGAAAGAAAGAAAGGATTCTATTCCTCATCCACTAATGAACACTGTATCTGACCTGGCAAGTGTGATCCGGGTGAACTGGGGAGGCACATCTCGTCAATGCAGTTCCCGATCTGTCCACTAGAGGGCAAACAACACCAGTGACCAGAACTTGGCTCTACACTCTTCTCCAGAATAAGGAACCAGTCTCCAGGAATGGAGCTCACTAGGGGTAGTCCACACCTATTACAGGAGAATTAATAGTTTAAGCCACACAGTAAGCCACTATCTTAAGAACAAAGGAATCAAGGAGGGAGAGAGAGAGAGAGAGAGAGAGAGAGAGAGAGAGAGAGAGAGAGAGAGAGAGAGAGAGAGAATGAATTTGAATATTTGGGTAAGGCAGTTGGAAATTGGGTTGGACCCAGGATGAGGAGATCCACACAAGCCCCTACTGGGCACATACCATAGGGACACAGGGCTTAACAGAATTCACTCCCAGGGAAAAGCCAGACCAGCTTGAGGAGAACAGAAATTGGTGTTGGATAGTGCAAAGTATAAGATACCCTGGGACTACAGTAGCATGAAGGATAAACAAAGAAATAAATAAGGTAGTCAAGACAATCATAATTCTGAATGGGATGCAGGACCCTCTCCTCTGGGAGGCAACTCCCAACGCCCATCCTGTCAGTGTGACTGTGCTGGGGGACTTCCCTCCAAAGAGACCAGCACCAGTGCTTCGAAAGCTGTCAGTCAGCAGTGTGACCTGTAAAGAGAGGGCTGCGCTACTCCCCTGCCTTCCTCCCACGCAGCTCACAACTTCTACAACCACATCCTAATCTCAAGAAAAATGGACAGGTCCCAGCTGAGACTTGCTGGGTGTGGTAGCACACGCCTGTGATTCCCGAGCTCTGGAGGTGCAAGGAAAAGGGAATCAGAGGTGCAAAGGCATCCTCAACTACAGAGCAAGCTCGAGGCCACCCTGGAAGAGATGTGGCCCTGTCTCAAAACAAACAGAACTTGGCACTGGTTATCCAGATGGCTTAGGAAGTAAAGAGGTTGTCTGTATGCAAGTCAGAGCTCAATCCCCAGAACCCACCTAAAGGTGAGAGGAGACAACCAGTTCCACAAAGTAGCCCTTTGTTCTCCACACTAAAGATGGCAGTCACCGCCACCACTGCCCTGCACACACAGAGAAAAAAATAATAAAACGAAAAAAAAATAATAAAACGACAAAACCAGACTGTTTTGATTAAAACTTGAAACTGGGGCCTGGAGAGATGACTCAGTGGTTAAGAGCACTGACTGCTCTTCCAGGGGTCCTGAGTTCAATTCCCAGCAACCACATGGTGCTTCACAACCATCTGTAATGAGATCTGATGCCCTCTTCTGATGTGTCTGAAGACAGCTACAGTGTACTTACATACATGAAATAAATAAATAATTCTTAAAAAAAAAAAAAAAAACAAAACTTGAAACTGACCTTGGAACCCAAGGATCATGGGAAGTTTGGGAATGAGAACTGATAATTCCTATCTACACTTAATAAATTTTATTTACTTTATAACTTATTTGGTTGTTGTCATTGATCTTGTGTTTGTTCTGAAAATGTTAGCATTTTCAAGCCACCAGGACACAGGCACCTCCAACACCCGTAATCTTCTCTCCAGCAATTCTGCTAAAGACTTTGGCCTCCATGATGACAGATTGCTTAGGGAACGTTTCCGTCTCCAGAACTTAGTAGTAGCCCAACCGCACACCTTCAACGGTGGGAGCAGCTTCAGTCTCGGTTTCTGCTTTCTTTCTTTCTTTCTTTCTTTCTTTCTTTCTTTCTTTCTTTCTTTCTTTCTCTCTTTCTTTCTTTCTTCAGCATTGACACGTGTCTGCTCACTGTCCCGTGTCCACAATTTGACAACTTGGCAGAAGCTCTGGTTCCTCTTCAAGTGGTCATGCCTCATATCAATTTTCCTGAAGTAACCTGGATGGCATTTGCCAAAGTTGATCCTGTGGTGATGAATGCCTCCGGCATTCTCTCTGCCTCCTGGCTGCTTGCGGTGGTAACTGTGACTGTGGCCTGTGGCTCATTCTGGATGGCACGGAGACAGCAGAAAGGAAAGAGCTTTCTTTTTTTGAGGGTGTCTGTACCCAAGGCTAGCCTGCAACTAACTCATCATGTAACCCAGGCCTCCCTCAACCTTCAAGCTTCTGTCTCCCAAGAACGGAGACTAGAGGCATGAACAACCATGCCTGGCTACTGTCTACACTTCTGTGGGAGTTTAAAATGGATGGAATCAGGGATGCGACATAATGCATGAGCAGTGGGTACCAGGGGGCAGATGAGCAACCTTGAAAGCGTAGCCTTTGGAAAGCCACGGGTACCTGGAGCCCAGTGCCATGTCTGGAAGAACCAGAACACAGAGCAAGCCTCCAGATCTCGCCAGGTGGCCACAGGTATTTCCCATCCACCTGTGGCTGTGCAGAACTGGCAGCCGGTCCCGCCCCTCCCTGCGGCTTGTTCTTGCCTGCAGCTGGCCCGCCTCCTGGTTTTGGCGGGGGAGCCATTGAGACAGCCCCACCGTGCACATTCTGGCTGGGCCATGCGCTCTCGCACAGCTCCGACATGGTGTGAATACACTCTTGTGTCTTTTTACCATCTGCTGCTGTCATTAAAAAATTACATTTCCATCTGTTTTCACACTCCCCCGCCCCATCTCTCTTCCTGCAGGAAAAGACATGAATCCCAAGTGTTGAGATCAGACCGGTCCTTATCTCCTGGAGCCTGAAAATTGTCCCCGGACACACACAGGAGCTGGGCTGGTGGCTTGAAAGCAGCAGAACCCATCTATATATCTGTCTCCTCTTTAGTAGCCCTTGGCAATGACCTCTGCTCACCCCAGTGCTATTCATAGGAGCTATTCACGATGCTTCTTTAAACTCTCAACCTTAAGCTGAGCACAATGATGGACACACCTTTAATCCCAGCACTCAGAATGCAGAGGCAGGTGGATTTCTGTGAATTTGAGTCTAGCCTGGTCTACATTGAGAGTTGCAGAGCAGGCAGGGCTACTTAGAGAAACAACAGAAATTTAAAGAAGTTTTAGGTATATATGCGGGTCTGCTTACATGTATGTCCTGCTGTTATTAGAGGCTGGGTGAGGGCATCAGATACCCTGGAACTGCGTTACAGACAGTTGTGAGCTGCCAGGTAGATGCCGGGGATCAAACTGTGTGCAAGAAGTGCTCTTAACCTCTGAGCACCTCTCCAGCCCTGGCGGGTTTTTGTTGTTGTTGTTGTTTTGTTTGTTTTCTTTTTTTCGGAGCTGAGGACCGAACCCTGGGCCTTCCGCTTGCTAGGCAAGCGCTCTACCACTGAGCTAAATCCCCAACCCCAGCCCTGGCGTTTTGATGTTTGAGACTCTTCCTTCCTCAGTCTCTCAGAGCACTAAGATTACGGGCCTGAACTAGGGTCCCAGAAAGCCGGACTCATTCGTTAGTTTGTATGGAATAGCATCACCCGATACCCCAGGCTGTCTTGCACCTCACTCAGATACATAGTGAGACCCTGTCCTCAAAAGAGGTGTGGGGTGGGGACAGGGAAGCTGGCTCAGTAGTTAAAAGCATTGGCTGCTCCTGCAGAGGACTCAAGCTCAGTCCCACAATGGTGGCGCACAGCCAGCTGCAACTCCAGTCTCGGGGGATCTGGTGCCCTCTTCTGGCCTCTGCTGGAATTGCATGTATTCAGCGCACCATCAAACGGGCAAACAGTTGGCAAAATGAAAGTTTAAAATGAAGGAAAAAAAAAAAAAAAAAAAAAAAAAATTTTAAAAAGCCACAAAATCAAAAAAAAAAAAAAAAAACCGTGGGGAAAAAAAAAAAAAAAAAAAAAAAAAAAAAAACAAAAAAAAAAAAGAAAAAAAAAAGAAAAAAAAAAAAAAAAAAAAAAAAAAAAAAAAATGAAGGGAAGAGGTTGGGATTTAGCTCAGTGGTAGAGCGCTTGCCTAGCAAGCGCAAGGCCCTGGGTTCGGTCCCCAGCTCCGAAAAAAAAAGAAAAGAAAAAAATGAAAGGGAAAAAGACAAAAAAGAGAAAAACATAGGATGGTGGTTTACCTCCGCCCCTTAATTTCAGCACTTGGGAAGCTGAGGCAGGGGAATCTGTGAATTTGAAGCCAGCTTAGGGAGTTCCAGGACAGCCGGGGCTACATAGACAGACATTGTCTCAAAAACAAGCAACCCTCATTTTAAACCGCTGCCAAGGAGATAGCCACCCTACATTAATATCATCTTCAACTTTCTCCTTAATTTTAAATTATTATTATGTGCGTGTGTGTGCGCATGCACGCATGTGTAGGACTTCGTGGAGTTAGTTCTCGCCTTCTTCCTTTATGTGGGTTCTGGGGATTGAACTCGGGTTGTCAGGCTTTGTGGCAAGCACTTTCATTCACTGAGCCCTCTCGCCAGCCCCTGCATGTTTAACTTATAATAGATTCAAGGCTCATTTAGAGGTTCTCAAGAGGATCTGAGTATGGTGAAGCACAGATGTAATACCAGAGGTTGAGAGGTTGAGGCTGAAAGATCAGAAGTTCAAAGCCAGCCTGGGCAACGTGAGCCTCTGTCTCACACAGAGAACAAAATAAAAGTATCAGCAATAATGGCGCATGCCTATTGTCTCAGCACTCAGAAGGCAGAGGCAGAGGCAGAGGCAGAGGCAGAGGCAGAGGCAGAGGCAGAGGCAGAGGCAGAGGCAGAGGCAGAGGCAGAGGCAGAGGCAGAGGCAGAGGCAGGAATAGCAAGATGTTGTCTCAAAAAAAAAAAAAAAAAAAAGGCAGAAGGTGGCAAGACAAAACTTTAATCCCAGCATTTGGGAGGAAAGGCAGGCAGATCTCTGAGGTGGAGACCAGCCTGGTCTACAGAGCAAGTTCTAGGATAGCCAGGGCTACAGAGAAACCCTGTCTCAGAAAGAGACAGAGACAGAAACAGAGAGAGACAGAGAGAGACAGAGGCAAAGACAGACAAAGAGCGAGAAAGCAGAGTGTCCACTCACCATCCCTCTGCAATATCTTATGGTCCGCAGGCCATGCGAATTGATGCCATCCAAGCCAGTCCAGGCCCCGAGAGGCACTAGGTGACTGGATGAAGAGAGCTATTAGCCAGGGCTAATGGAGAGCAGGCTGGAGGCCTCAGAGCACTGCAGGCAGATGGGAGAGCCTCAGCCCGTGTGGACTCAGCCCTGAGCTCCAAGGTGTCTTGCACTGAAGAGAGAGTGGGAAGAAACCTATCAGGCCTAGCTCCCTGGGGATGAAGGCTGCTTCAAGGATCTGCCTGGGCCAGTGCACAGCAAAAAGGTCAGGGCAGACTGGACGGGCTGAGCACAGCCCTCGGCTTAAATACTGGCAGTGATGTGGGCTCAAGTTCTCTGTCTGGGAGATGAAGTCATTGAGAATAGAGCTCATAGAGAGACTGTGGTCCTCAAAGCATCACACCCCAATTTCTTGATTTATATTCTTCTCCCTTTGGGTGGTAAACTATGAATTTGAACCCACAACCTTGTGAAGGCTAGGAGAATGATCTTCCACGGAGTTATGCCGCAACCCTTTCTATCTATTCTGTAGCACTGAGAATTGAACTCCAGGCCACATACATCTTAGGGAAGCACTCCACCACTGAGCTGGTTCACCAGCCTCTGTGTGTATGAGTGTGTGCATATGTGCATGTATGTGTGTGTATATATGTGTTTGTATACATGTGTGTATATGTGTATACATGTGTTTATTCATACGGTGTATTATGTATATGTATGTATGTGTGTATGCGTGTATACATGTGTGTATACATGTGTGTATATGTTTATTCATACTGCATACTGTGTATATGTATGTATGTGTTGGTGTGTATGAGTGTGTGCATATGTGTATGTGTATGTGTATGTGTATGTCTATTCATACGGTGTATTGTGTATATGTATGTATGTGTGTGTATGCGTGTATATGTGTGTGTATGTGTGTATACATATGTGTATATATGTTTATTCATACTGTGTACTGTGTATATGTATGTATGTATGTATTGGTGTGTATGAGTGTGTGCATATGTGCATGTATGTGTGTATATGTGTATGTCTATTCATACTGCATACTGTGTATATGTATGTATGTGTTTGTATGTATATGTATATATATATATGTGTGTATTCATGCATGTGTGTATATGTGTGTGACTATGCATATGCATCTGTATTCATACATATATACAAGTATAAGATAATATATACATGCACAGATATGTGTGTTCATATGTGTATATGTTTGTGTATGCATGTGTACATGTGTATGTGCCTATAGGCACAGGTACTGACAGGGTGTTGGACACATGACAAGCAGTGTTTGTGTTGTCTCACTCAGGTTATAAAGAGACTGAGCTAATCTGGCTCATGGTCCCTGAGGCTGGAGAACCTGGCTTTCCTGACCTGTCACCCCAAGAGGGTGGAGACATCTGGTGGGACAGAGTGGGGCAGCAGTGAAGCCTTTCCTCACTGTGGCATCCAGGGCAGTGGCTCCCAACTTTCCCAGTGCTACGACCCTTTAACACAGTCCCTCGTGCTGTGCTGACCCCAGCCACACAATTATTTTCCTTGCTACCTCATAACTGCAAATTTGCCACTGTTATGATTCATATTGTAAAGATCTGTGTTTTCCAATGGTCTTAGGTGACCCCTCTGAAAGAGCCGTTTGACTCTCCAAAGGGGTTTCAACCCACAAATTGAGAAACACTGACCCAGGGAGCTCCACCTCAAGACCCCATTTATTTCTACCACCACCCGAAACAGCTCTAGTCTGGCTCCCAAGTATCACAGCTGCCAGATTAAATATCCAACACAGGGGTCCAGCACGGGCTCACTCCTGGGATCCCGAGTCAGGAGAACCTGTTCAAGGACAGCCTGCCCTACTTGAGTGACACCCACCCCAAAAGCAAACTTTGGGGGCTGGGATTTAGCTCAGTGGTAGAGCGCTACCTAGGGAAGCGCAGGCCCTGGGTTCGGTCCCCAGCTCGGAAAAAAGAACCAAAAAAAAAAAAAAAAAAAGCAAACTTTTTCACATTTGAACTTGAGGGTACATGCAAGCCTTATGTTGATCTTGACTAGATTAAGAGCCCTCGAGGGGGCCAGCAAGATGGCTCAGTAGCGGGGATGGAGACCCAGCTCAGTAGCTAAGAGCACTGACTACTCTTCCAGAGAACCTGAGTTCAGTCCCCAGCAACCACATGGTGGCTCACAACCATCTGTAACTCTAATTCCAAGGGATCTGATGGCCTCCTCTGACCTCCGTGGACACCAGGCAAGCACAGCCACAGGTGCAGGCAAAACATTAATATTTATATAATTTAAAAATAATATTAACGAATCTCAATTAAAAAAAAAAACAGGTATGGTAGCAAACGCCTTTAATCCTAGTACTTAGGAGCTAAAAGCAGATTAATCTCTGAGTCACAGGCCAGCCTCCCAAGGCAGCTAGGGCTATACAGTGAAATCCTGTCTCAAAAAAAACAAACAAACAAACAAAAACAACAACAAAACCCAGAAAACCAAAACCAACAAATCGGAAAAAAAAAAAAAAAAAAAAGGGGTTGGGGATTTAGCTCAATAACCCTTAAACAAAAAACCTGAAGGCCATGGGGTAAAAAGAAACAAGCTTAAAAAAAAAAAAAAAAAAAAAAAGGCTCCGTACATAAGGGTCACTCAGGGGGGCCAAGACTTTGATCCTCAGATGCACACAGTAAAAGAGAGACCAGAACTCAGCCCCCCAAGTTGTCTCTGGGCTCCACAGGGGTACCATGAACATGCTTACACACCCTACCCCAAATAAATACATATAATAACAGGTACCTGTTTGGGGGGTGTTTCCACAGAGGATGGTGTGGGCAGAGGACGAGAACCATCTTTAATGTGGGCAGAGGAGGTTGAGAACCATCTTTAATGTGGGCAAAGGAGGTCGAAAACCATCCTTAAGGTGGACTTCCCCATCCAAAGGGCAACACAGACCAGGAGGAGTCAGGGTAAAGCCAGTGCTGACTTCACTCTGCTTATCCCTCACTAACATCGGACCCCAGTTTCTTAGTTCTTAGGAAACTCCCACGTCTTTAGTCCAAGTGGGGGTGCTTAGGAGTCCGGGTTCTCAGCCCCTGCATCATGCAGCCAACCTGGACCCTGTAAACAAATCTAATAACCCACTTCACAGAATACATATAAACACATCCACACGCTCCTCTCAGAGGCCCGCCTCACAGGCAGCACGGCCACACATCTTCCTGTCCCACGTGCTCCTCCACTGTCCCTTATCTATGGTTCCCATGAGAAGCCAGGGTTGCAGTTCCTACCCCTCAGGTTGCAAATACCTGATGGCCTCATGTCCCTGCTAAAATAACTCCAAGCGACTGCAGAGACAAAGGTCCTTACAGTCGTGCAGCACACTCCTCTGAAACCAGGCCCCCCAACTGTGAGGAAGCCCAAGCCATCTGTGGAGAGAAACCAAGAACCAGGGACCACTTCACCAGCCTTGTGGTGGGCAGATGGGCCACCCGAGTGGGCCACCTTGGAGGTCAGTCTTACAGACTTCCATGACATGTCTCAGCTGTGGTCTCAGGAAATATGGCGAGCTGTCTCCTCCAGCTCTGCCCAGATCACAGACGGGTGACCACAGTCGATGTTGGGCTTGCCCCAGAATGGGCTGTTTCATAGCAGCGCTAACAGGAGGTTCACAGGAAGGGAAAAGCTGGCCCTGGCTCTAGGATGGAATGAAGGAGAGTGACACTGAGCTCTGGCCTCTTTGCAGCCAGCAGGAAGCCTGTGGGAGTGGCTAAGCCGCACAGAGGTGAACTGGAGAGTAATGTGGCAACAGGATGAAGGGCAGGGGTGCAGGGGAGGAGAGACCCAGCATCCTAGCCTGCTGACATCACGGCAGGCTGAGCAGGACCCAGGCAGGCCAGGCTGGTGTGGACCCTGGTGAAACAGGGGAAATCAGGCTGAGGGAGGACACCAGTACAAGTCAGGACACAGAGGTATCCAAGAGAGGGGCTCTGCACAGGAGGGTTAGAGCTGAGGCAGGAAGAGGACACCATGGTGGCTGCTTTCCCTGCTTGGGGCTGCATGTGCATAGCACAGTTTGGCTCTGACTGCTCATCCCCCCCCCCACTTCCCTACAGGTACTAAATGACCTTTCCATATTGCTTGACACTTTGTTTTGTTTTGTTTTTCTTTCTTTTTTCTTTTTTTCGGAGCTGGGGACCGAACCCAGGGCCTTGCGCTCGCTAGGCAAGCACTCTACCGCTGAGCTAAATCCCCAACCCCGCTTGACACTTTGTTAAAAGCCAATGTTATTGTCATCATGTATTAAGTCAGACTATTTTCTAGATTTTCCAGTCTTATTGTGTATCCTCAGCTGGCCTGGAACTTGCTATGTAGACCAGGCTGGCCTCTCCCCCATTTCCCCAAGTTCTGGAATTAAAGGTGTGTGCCTCTAAATGGGGCTCTTTTACATATTCTGTGCAAGCATGTACTTGTATGTGTGTGTTTGCATTCCTGTGTATTTGTCTATGTGTTTGCATGTGCATGAAGTGTGTATTTGTATGTTTTCAAGTGTGTGGTGTGTTTGCACATGTGTATGTGCATGTGTGTATGTGTGTGTAGTATGTATTTGTGTTTATGGCTGCATGTTTGGGGGTATTTGCATATGTGTGTATGCATTTATGTGGTATAGTCGCATGTATGTGTTTGCATGTATGTATGCATGTGTGTGCATGCATGTGTGTGCATGCATGTGTGTGCATGCATGTGTGTGCATGCATGTGTGTATGCATGTGTGTATGTGTATGTGTGCTTGCATGTGCGTGGTATATTTGCATGTGTGTATGCATGTGTGTATGTGTGTTTATATGTGTGCGGTGTATTTGCATGTGTGTGCATGTATGTGTGTTTGCATGTGCATACATGTGTTTTTGCAAGTGTGTATGCATGTGTGTCCATGTATGTGTGTTCGCATGTGTGTGGTATATTTGCATATGTGTGTTTACATGTGTGTGCATGTGTGTGTATGTGTGCACACTACTGTCAGTTCTTTCCTTCCACTATGTGAATCCTGGAAATCTAACCTTGGTCTCCTGCCTGGGTGGCTGAGCATCCCACTGTTTAAACAATTTTAACTCAGGCCATTTGCTGGAGCTTAAATATTCAACATGGGGGCCGGGGAGGCATGATGCGGCCACAGTCGTTACACTGAGTGCCTATGACTACACACCTGAGGGAAGTTGCACTCGGGTTGGGTTACACAAACACCCTCTCATAAGGCCTAGGAAGCCCAGCCACCTCGTTGACATGCACTAGGCACACCCCTCCCCCTCCGAGCAATGCCCCAAACAACCTCAGACCTCGCCTACACCAGGCTACACCTACACCTTTCTCTGAACAGTGGGTCAGGTTTCCTTCCCATGGATGGCCACCAAATTCAGATACTTCCCATCCAGACACATTCCCAATACATCTTGGCCCGAAGGTAGGAGGGCCAATCTAGCCTGAACCACTTTGGGGTCCATGGGCAAGAAAGAAAAACTATCATCAAGTGAACTTTTAGAGAGAACCTCTGCTTGTCACTTAACACGTAATTATGCATTCATTGCATGATTAAAATCAGGTGGATTATGAGAAAGGGACATTGCATAGCAGAAAATGATTATGGCACCTAATCTGCCAAACAAAACCGACCTCTGCGGCTAAGGAGACTCAGTGGTTATGGGCAGCAGCTGCTCTTAGAGGTAGACTCAGCATCCACTTGGTGGCTCACAACTCCTGTTCTGGGGAAATCCATTGCCCTCTTCTGGCCTCTGTCGGTACTGCATGCACGAGGTACTCTGCACACTCAGGTTTACTCACATACACTGAAGTGTTAAAGAGAACAGACACCACTCTCACTATGACCCTCAGTAACCCTACCACTCAATCTGTCTCACCCCAAGAAAGGATGCCCTAAACAGTAACTGAGCCCCTCAAGTGTCTTCGCCAATATGGCTGCCGATAAGTCCTTATGGAACTTTCTGCTCTGTCCCTTGTTATTTAAATAACAATTCCCATCTGCTTCCCAATCTCTGTGGGCTTTTTATTTCCATTCCTGGAGAGAGAAGGCCAAGAGCATGGCCATACTGGGCTCCTAACCTTGTCACTCCTGCCTCTGACCCTGGCGAGGAAGGCACCTCCCACCCCCAAACCCCAAAAATCAGGACCCACAAGTCACAAAGGAGTTTTATTTATAAATCTCGCTCAGGACGTAGGTTCCATACCTGTAAAACAACTTGTAAAAAACAGAAGCCCTGCTCTGGCGAGAAGTCCTTGTGCTCTGTGGCCTCAAGGGCCAAGGTCCATGGTCATGGTGACCGTAGGGCGGGATGGTTCTCCTCTTCACCAAGCCGGGGTCTGGGTTGGTGTGGACATGGAGGCCACAGATGTCTGCTCCACTGGGGTCAGCGACCTGCTGTGCTCTTCTGGCCATCCCTGTCTTAGTCCAGGGCCCATTTGGCTGTCCCCATCCAGCTGCTCAGAGAGCCATGCCCCCAACACCTGGGACTAGGGGCAGCGGGGCTGGTGGCTGCCACACAGGTCTCACCACAAGGTAACTTCTCAGACTTCGGGCTCAAGTTCTTCATCATCTTGATAAGACACCAACTCATCCATCCAGACTAGGAGAAAGAGAGGGGCAGCATGAGGGAGGGGGCTCTCCTCGGTCAACTTCCTCCTAGGCCTAACGTCCTCACCTCAGGCCACCACCCCAGCCTCCCATAGCCAAGTCTCAGAGTCACAGAGGCTGAAAGGGATCCCCAGTGCCTCAGGTCCCCCAACACCTGGCACCCCTCTGGGGACAGGGAGAGGTATCATTGTCGGGGTGCTTTCTCAGGACTCCTGGAGATTGGGACAAGTGTTCCCAGTTCTCGGGGCCCTGGTTGAGTCTATTGCTCTTCCCAGTCTTAACCCCCAGGGGTAGCTTCAACAGCACCGCCATGTGCAGGGGCCGAGGTCCTTGTGAGACCTCTGTCTCTCTCTTCTTGTCTTCCCTGCACAGAAGATGACATCTGAGGTCCAGGGACACTCACGGCAGCTCCTCTGAGGAGCAGGTGAAATTCAGGCTCAGGAATTTCGGAAGCATGGTGGAGCCAAAAAAGTGTGAGTTTCGAGCGACTGTGTGGGCCACCCTTCTCGAACCACCCACCCCACAGTCGTCCAGGCTTAGAAGGGACTTCTCCCAGGGTTCAGGAGCCTCCTAAGCACTTAGCTTCGGGCTGAAATATCATCCCACAATTCTGTGGGGGTAAATAATGACCTTGGGAACTTTACAGGGGTACCGAGGCCTGGAGAGATAAACCCTTGTGACTAAGCGGAGGGCTGGGTCTCTGATGTCTTATATGTCGGTCTAGACAGTGGCTATGGAGCTAAGAAGCAACGGGCTGGGAGCCTGGCTCCTCTCTCACCCTGCTGTACCCCCCTCAGGTGAGTCCTTTTCTTTCCCTGGATCCCCTCCTTCCCATTTCTCTAAAGCAAAGCTACAAATAATACCTCCAGCTCAGGGCACTAGAATGAGAGCTAACTGAGGTGTGTATCCATTGGGCAGCCTGGTGAGGGGTTCTGGGAAGGGCCGCAAAGGATGATGGTTTGGCCGAGGCTTGTGCCGGGGATGGGGGGTTGTGTGCTAGAAGCTTGGCCCTCCATATGGTGATGCTGAGAGACGCCTGTTTCTTTCCCAGGGCAGCCTGATGGGCTGACGAGGTACCCGGTGTGGCTGCCCCTCTGCAGGGATCCAGGGTGGTCTTCTGGGATCTGAGCTGCTTCTCTCTTAAGACTTAAAACAAGCCAGGGCGGCCTACCCTCCTGCTGATCCCTACCTCTCCCTACAACCTATTATTCCTTTGGGGCCTGCTTCCCCAGGATACAACCCACCCCAAAGGGACTCGGTGACGGCTCTCCATCATTGTTCACCAGCCTCTGTGAGCCTCTGTGAGCCTCAGTTTGCCCATCTGTAGCCAAGGATCTATACTAAATATGCTCCCCAGCAGCTGTGAGAAAAACCACCCATTTCCTCAGTAGAGGCTGCCAGCCACGACTAACCCAGCACTTCCTACTTTTCTTTGGTGTTGGGAATAAATACAGCCCAGGGCCTTGAGCGCTCCAGCACTGAGCAGGACATAACCCCTTTTCCAAGATTTATTCTGAGACAGGGTCTGGCTACGTTGCTTCCATCGGAGTTCAGGCAGCCTTGAACTTGTGGCTCTCCTGCATGAGCTTCCCCAGTAGCTGAGATTGGGGACTTGGTCCCACTAGGCCTGGCTCAATGCACATCTGTCCAGTGCACGAGAGAGCGGTCTCCCTTACCAGCTCAGTGGGCCTCAGGAAGAGATAGACAAGATGCCAGTCTGCACCCTACCCTGTCATGCTGTCTGTCTTCCCTCACCTTTGGAAGAGCCAAGGACAGCCACAGCCTGACATACTTCTGCTTCTAATCTACCCTGTGGTCCAAGCAGCTGCAGCCAACACTACGGTGGTCTCTGCTGTTGGCAGGGAAGGAGCAACTTTCAGTTCCATGGAGAGGCTAAGACGTGGTGACATGGGGGCCAGCCCAGACTACTTCATCCTCCTCCCAGCTGCCAGCAAGGACTGCCCAGACAATTGCTCAACGGGCCACATCTTGCCAGTGCTGGCATCGTGGTAAGGGGGCCCAGAGCAGAATGGCCACAGAGTTGACCTACGTTAACAAGCTCAGGGGGAGATGGGGACCAGCTCGGGCTGTGACACAGGAGTCCCGGGAGCAGCTCTGGCATAGTGGTGTTGGCTCACCTTGGCTGTTGGAATCCCGGGAAAGCCCCATGCCCGTCGGGGTTGGGGGTGTAATGATGATGTTGGGCACGCTCAGGTGTTTGTCGTTCAGCACGGGGGCCTCGTCATGGTTGTTGCTGCTGCTGCTGACACACATCTTAAAGCCTGTGGGAGACAGGACATGACAGAGGGAGCATCAGACCCCACCCCTAGTAGCGCCTGCCGAAGTCACTCAGTCTCTGCCTCACCCTGAGAGTGCCCAGGCTCCACCAAGGGACACTGCCATTCCTTCTGCACAGATGGGGAGACTCAGGAGGCTCAGGAAAGGAAGGGAAGGGGCTGGAGAGATGGTTCAGTGGTTAAGAACGCTGACTGGGGGCTGGGGATTTAGCTCAGTGGTAGAGCACTTGCCTAGCAAGCACAAGGCCCTGGGTTCGGTCCCCAGCTCCAAAAGAAAAAAAGAAGAAAAAATAAAAAGAACGCTGACTGTTCTTCCAGAGGTCCTGAGTTCAAATTCCAGCAACACATGGTGGCTCACAACCGTTTGTCATGAGATATGATACCCTCTTCTGGTGTGTCTAAAGACAGCTACAGTGTACTCCCATATAATAAATAAATAAATCTTAAAAAAAAAAGGGGGGGGGAGGTATTCCCAACCTTGAGACGCTCCATAAGGGCACTGAGCTCTGTCTGTGCCCAGAGGTATGCATGGGAGTGACCGCCCCTGATGGGCATCTCCTCTGAGTGTTTCATAGAAGTTTCCATGTTGGATGTTCTTTAGTCTGGGAATGTCCCTTGGCGATTTAACTGTGAGCCTGTCCTTCGACAGCTGAGCCATCCCTCCAGCCCCTGGGAATATCCTTTGTACGAGGGCTCTTTAGGGAAAGTTCCGGTCCTTTTGTGCACATGCGTGAGACAAGGCCTTGCTCCATGACGCAGGCTGCCCCATTTCAGATGTTCAGGTTGCCTATGGCACCAAGTCAGCTTAGACAAGGCTGCACATCCCTAATTCAGTCCGGCTGTTTTCCCTGTGCCGAGCTACAGGTCTCAGGTGAGTTGTCACAATCCTCTGTGGTGGTTTGAATGAAAATGGCTCCCACGGGTTGGTATACTTGACTCCTAGGTCCCGGTGGGTGAAACTGCTTGGGAAGGATTAGGAGGCGTGGCCTCATTTGGAGGAGGTGTGTCACTGGCTGGGCTTTGAGCTTTCAAAAGCCCTGTCTCTTCCTCCCGCTTATGGATCAGATGCAAGCCCTCAGCTACTGCTTCAGCCCTCGCCAGGCCTGCCTGCTGCCACTCTCCCACCGTGATGGTCATGGACTCTAAACCCCCGGAACTGTGAGCCCCCAAATTAAATGCTTTCTTTTATAAATAAGCTGCCTTGGTCACAGTGTTCTGTCACAGCAATAGAAAAGGAACTAAGACACTGCTGTTCTTCGCCCTGCCTCCCTCCCTCCCTGTCAGCACCCTCTAGCGGTCACCGGCGTCCACTGGCACCCACTGGCAGCCAGAGTGTCACCCTTCCTTACCTCTCACACCTTTAGGCCCCAGCCTGCTGGTCCATCCTCCCCCTCCTGTGTCTGCTCCTTCTCTATGCTTCTCCAATTCCTTTCAGTTTCCTGGCTCCCCGATCTCTTCTCCCTAACACAGTAGCTAAGCGTATGAGCCTGATTGCACCAAGAATCCCTTGACATCACATCCTGAGGACAGGTATGAGCAGCCTTCCCCAAGGTCTGGGCCCTGGGACACCTGGTCTTCTGCTATGCTCCAGGAAGGGACTTTGTAATCAAATGAGTTTGGGAACTGGGGGGGGGGGGGATTCAGGGGAGAGGGGAATCCAGAGGAGGGGGGACTCAATGAGGGGAGAGGACTCAGGAAAGAATGGAATGGGCAGAAGTGACAGTCCTTGTCCTCCCATGGGCCACTGGCTGTGTGGGAGGTCAGACACTCTCCTAGGAGGACACCAAGTACTCCAGGGTCTGGAGGCCATGTTTGCTACAGCATGGGCTTGCGGGGTAAACCTTGATCCCAGAACTTGAAGGCTAGGGCAGGAGACTCAGGAATCCAAGACCAACCAAGAGATACGGTAAGACTGTAAGAGATACGGTAAGCTAAGCTGAGCAGTGGTTGCACCGGCATTTAATCCCGGCACTCGGGAGGCAGAGGCAGGCGGATGCCTATACGTTCAAGGCCAGCCTGGTCTACAAAGTGAGTTCCATGTCAGCCAGGGCTACATAGTAAGATTCTATCTTGAAAACAGCAACAACGAAAAAGAAACATACATGTACACACTCACACACATACCCACATACATACACGCTCAATTATTTTTAAAGAATTATTTGTTAATTTATTTTATGTATGTGAGTACACTGTAGCTATCTTTATGACACCAGAAGAAGCCATCGGATCTCATTGCAGATGGTTGAGAGCCACCATGTGGTTGCTGGGATTTGAACTCAGGACCTCAGAGAGCAGCCAGTGCTCCTAACCACTGAGCCATCTCGCCAGCCCAACCACTCAATTATTTTAGCCCTGTCCCAGAAACACAAACAACTGTTGCTGGAGGCTCTGACCCAGCAGGCCAGGGCCAGGAGCACAGAGCAGGATGGCCGCAGGCAATCAGCCTTGTCTGGCTTCTGTCTCCCAGCACAGTGGCTGAGACACCCTGGGCCTCAACAGTGTCCTGGTCCCCAGAGAAGACATCATCAGTCTCCACATCAATCAATGCCTTCAGCCTGCAGTGAGCAAGGACAACAGGACGTACGAGTCTGTAAACATGGCACCCATGATAAGACCACGCCCAAGTGTCCTGTGGGTACCGGTTGGTCACCTCAGCATTAAGTGGACAGGACATGATCAGCCAAGAGTCACCTTGACCGTGGCTGATGAATCGTACCCCTAAATGGTACTTTTGATTAAAACCCTGAACTATCTTTTTTGTTTTGGTTTGAGACAGGGTCTCACTACATATCCCTGGATTCCCAAGCTTTCAATCCTCCTGCCTCAGCCCCATCTGTGCTGGGATTTATAGGTAGGAGCCACCACAACATCTTTATGGACAAATCTTGGGATGACACAATCCAACCCACAATAGCAGAGGACACTGAGTATCATGTGTCAGCACCACGTGTTCATACCGTGTGCACATTGTCACATGGTCCCATGGCAGTGACGGAGATGCTGGGCTGGAGAGATAGCTCAGGGGTTAAGGGGCACGGACTGATCTTTCAGAGAGGACCTGGGTTCACTTCCCAGCCCCTACATGGCAGCTCACAACTGTCTATAACTCCAGGATCCAACACCCTCACACAGATATACACGCAAGGAGAAAACACCAATGCACATACAGGCACAAGTATGCACGAACACACAGACACACAGACGCACATGCACACACACACAACATTGTTGTTGTTGTTGGCAGTACATGCCTTTAATCCAGCACTTGGGAGGTAGAGGTAGGTGGCTCTCTGTGAGTTCAAGGCTAGCCTGGTCTACATAGTGAGTTCCAGAACAGCCAGGGCTACACAGAGAAACCCTGTCTCAAAAAGAGCGTAAGAGATACTGCTCACCCAACCATGACTGAACTCCGCTCCCTAATTCTAGAGCCCCTTTCACCCCTCCCTCCACCGACTCTGACACCACAGTGAAGGGTCACACTTCCCCCAGCAGGACTTACATCCTAACAGGGTGTGGCTTGAGGACAGAGCCCGGAGTTTAACTGACAGTATCTGGGGCTCAGGGAGCCCAGGAGAAAGGCTAGAGGCAGGGGTGAGGGAGGAGGAGGAAAAGGCAAGGAGGAAGGAGGGGAGGGGGAGGAAGGGCAGGGGAGAAGAGGGGTTTAAGTAGGGAATAGGGAGGGAGACTAGGAGGAGAGATGAGCAGGAAGGAAGGGAGAGGGGAGGGCAGGTCCCTGGCCCCTCAGCCCCAGCGCACAGCCTCAGGCCTCTGGGCAGAAGCAGAGCTCTCAGGAGGATTAGGCAATGGTAAAGATTAAAAAACAAATGCCAGCCACCCTGGGGGCCTGAGCTGTCATCTGTCAATTTTCTGCTGGCCTCAGGCTATTGGAAGCTTGTTTCCAGGGGACAAGTGAAGGAGGGCACAGGCCAGGGACCCGTGTTTCTAGGGGAGAAGTGAAGCAGGGCATAGTCCAGAGACCCATGTTTCCAGGAGGACAATTGAGGCAGGGCACAGGCCAGGGACCCAGGCTTGGGGTAGGCCTGAAGCCTATGCAGGAGGCCTTCTAGGGCTGTGCCAAAGGCTGGGGTCTTTCTTTTCTGGCCGTGAGTTTTCTTTACTGTAGTACCTCAGTCTCTATGGTAGATTAACCAGACTCCCCAGATCCAGGCTAAGCTGCCTTCAGAGCAGCTGAGCTCCAACACGGTCACAGCCTGGCAAGGAGGGGCTGAGAGCTAAACTCTGCCCTCTGCTGGCTGACTGTGGCTATGACAACCCCAGAGCCGCCGGTGGGAATTCTCTGAGAGCTTTCTTCTGACGTTGAGCCAGGGCTTCCCATTGCCAAGGCTGGCCTCAATCTCCTACCCGCAACTCCCACCATACTACTACACACAGCTCTCTTCCTCCTGCTCTTTTGGGCTTTCACCCTGGGAGATTTAACAGTTACCTGGGAGTCTCCACTTTCCAGAGTCTCCCTTTCCCTGACAGGGGCTGTCTGTAAAGCTTCCTGGAGATGAAAACAGCCAGGGTTGGGAACTCCTGAACTAGGGTGACACTGGCAAGGGCCTGGAGGACACAAAGCTGGTTTCCGTCTTCCCAGCAAGCTGGCCAGGACCCTGTTGCAGCTTTCCCAGATAAGGTAAGCAGACCCTGTTCTAATACTTCCTCCTTCGGACCCCATTTCTCATTGGCTCTAAAGCTCAGGGCCAAGTAAACTCACTCCCATGATCCCACATCTAGCCTCCACCTAGGACACCCCAAGATCCTAGGTGCAGGCAAGGTTCCCTCTCAGCATTCCCTGGGTCTCCCCTCAAAAGTTCTGTCCCTGAGCAGGCATTACAGCTCACGGGTTCCCTCTAGTGGCGCTTTGTCAAACAGCACTCTGGCTCTATCCGGAGCCGGCCCACTGTCTACCTCCGACAAAGCAACTTTCACACACAGAAAGCTCCAACCTGCTGAGGCTAGAACAGCGCGAGTTGGTTGGAAAGCTGGGTATCAATCTACCTAGGGGGTGGCCTCAACTGCTTCATCCTCTGTTTCCTCTCCCGCTGGGGATACAAAGTGACCCTACAGAGGGGCTAGACCAGCAGTTCTCAACTTGTGCAACCCCCATAACAACAACCCTTTCACGAGGGTTGGGAGGGGGGTCGCCTAAGATTGTTGGAAAACACATATATTTACATTACAATTCGTAGCAGTAGCAAAATTATAGTTATGAAGTAGCAACGAAATGGTTGCCGCTTGGTTGATGGTTGAGGGGCGGGGGTCACCGCAACGTGATTAAACCGGATTAAAGAGCTGCAGCCTTAGGGAGGTTGAGTAACCACTGGGTTGCACTGTCTGCCGTTAGCTCTAGCTCAGGTCACTAGGGCGAGTGCCTTCTAATGCACCTTCCGGGAATACCAGCTGAACCCAGGGCCTTGCGCTAAAGCTTAAGTAGCCCCACCCCCACCCCCAGCTGAGGACTGAACCCAGAGCCTTTCGCTTTCTAGGCAAGCGCTCTACCACTGAGCTAAATCCCCAATCACAGTCAGTGCTCTTAACCACTGAGCCATCTCCCCAGCCCCTACCTTCCTCTCTCTTGCTGGATGGCCCTGGTCTTGGGAACGAAGCCTGTCTTGGCCAGGGCTGCCCGCTTGTTGCATCAGGCTTCAGTGACCCACTTCTGGGTAAAGGAACCACCCCAGCCTTGGCCCTGGAGGAGCTCTGGCTCCAACAACAGGCATTTATTGTGCACCCATTGTGTACCAGGCAGTGCACCAGGCGCTGGGCACAGAACTAAGATCAAAATGATTCCACAGATGTTTCCAAGCCTGCCTCCTGAGCCTCCCCTGCCTCCTGCTCCAGGTCCCAGAGACGGAAACAGAGTGAGACAAGTTTTCTTTTTTCCCCACCCTGATCAGAGGTAGCTAGCCAATATTCCACAAACCTCCCCCAACCTCGAGCCTGTTTTTCCCAATCCTGGACGTTCCCCAAGCTCTATCACATGCTTCCCCTTTGTACCAGTTGGGCAAGCATCTCAGGCCCTGCCTCCATCAGAGTGAAAGCAGTGAGCTTCTGTCCTGGGTGTGCTCACTTTACACCCTTGGCAAAAACAACTGCAGGACGAGGGTAGGGGGCCGGTTCTTATTCATCCATTTCTTTGAGGGGCTCTAAGATCACTCTTCCCAACAAGGGAACCACAAAGATTACAGAGTCTGCTTGGAGAGGACAAACCCCATTTGAACACTTCGCTAGGAGGGCCACCACGCCGAGAGACACTGCTGTCCCGTGGGTTTGATGTTGGCTCCTGGGGACACAGGCATGAGTCTGACTTGGTCACAAGAGGGACAAGGAAAAACAACAGACTATAGGTGGCTTGAGGGGAGATGGGAGCTGTCTGGAGTGGGGCAAACAAAGCAACAGAAAGGATAGAGAGGGGCTCTAGGGCAGCCACTGCCTTAGCAAAGGGCCTGGGGCAGGAACGAGGAGCTGGGCAGGCAGAGAATGCTAAGAATCTCTCACAACATCTAGCCGTTCATTTTCCTTCACTGTCTGTTTATAATTCCAACCACCGGGAGAGCCTAGCGTTACTACAGATGTGGCGACGACTCTGATGGCTCTGGTAGTTTTTACCACTTTCCAGCGGCCTGGGTCCCACAGAGATGGTTTCAGATCTCTTTTCAATTAAGGGAAAAGCTCCTGCTTGCGTCAGGGACCTGCTGCTGGAGCTTGCACTAGGAGGAGCCTGGGAGGAGGCTGCCAGAGGGTTCAGGCTAAGGGCTGACCTCCTGCTTGCGTGCCTGTACATTCTTACATCCAGCAACCAGTCCCTGCCACCCTACAGGGCCCTCAGGGAGGGCTGCCGGTTCTCGGCTACGGTGAGAGAGCTCACAGGGTCCAACCCCAGCCTCATCACTGAGCAGCTCTGGTTTTTTTCTCCTGGTCTTCAGCCTCTCAACCCTAAACTGGACACAGGAGGGTGACCGTAGGGCTTTGTCACGGGAAACAAGCAGAGCTGGACCCATGGGACATGTCTGATGTCTCTGGGTCAACAGTGAGCACTTGCCATCCCTGCACCTGAGAGAGTGAGGCAGGAGGATGGTCCTGCCTCATTTCATGTGCTTATTTCTTGAGATAAGGCCTCGTTCTGCTGTTCAGGCCTTGAGTTCTCGATCCTCCTGCCTCAGCCTCCTTCCTGCTGACAGTGTGTGCGTGTCACCACATCCCACACTGTGGGGCTTGTTTCTCTGACGTCTGGGACATTCTGATTGTGGGATACACATGCACATGCATGCACGCATGCACACGGGCGCACGCACACACACACACACACCAACCTCAGTTGAGAATCACAGGTGTAATCTATATAATTCCTGCATTTGGGAGGCTGAGGCAAGAGGTTGGCTATTCGGGGCTGGGATTTAGCTCAGTGGTAGGCGCCACCTAGGAAGCGAAGGCCCTGGGTTCGGGTCCCCAGCTCAAAAAAAAGAACCAAAAAAAAAAAAAAAAAAAAAAAAAGAGGTTGGCTATTCAATTTTAGGCTATCCTAGGCTACGCCGAAGTAATTTCCACACTAGCCTGGGCTATAACTATGCTTCAAGAAAATTGTGTGCACATGTGTGGGGTGTGTGTGTGTGTGTGTGGTGTGTGTGTGTGGTGTGTGTGGTGTGTGTGGTGTGTGTGTGTGTGTGTGTGTGTGTGTGTGTGTGTGTGGTGTGTGGTGTGTGTGTGTGTGTGTGTGTGTGTGTGTGTGTGTGTGTGTGTGTGTGTGTGTGTGTGTGCGTGTGTGCGTGTGCGACGTCTCATTGTTCTGTTTCCCGGCCCAGAATGTGTCCCTGGCCTGGAGCAGGTACCTGATAGCTGTTGGCTTCCTGTCTTTGCCATAGCTCATCACATACTTCGGAGGCTGGAGCCACATAAGCGGCTGCAGCACCCCTGACAGACACCAGGGGGCCCATTGCCACGGAGTACCCGCCACTTGCTGTGTGTTTTGAGGAAGTTTCCTGCTCTCTGAGAAGGAAACAAGACTCAGAACACTCAGAAGCTGAGGGCAGGGGACTGTGAGTTGGAGGCCTTCGTGGACCTCCTCTCACCTCACAAATAAATAATTTAGGGGTTGGGGATTTAGCTCAGTGGTAGGCGCTTGCCTGCAAGCACAAGGCCCTGGGTTCAGTCCCCAGCTCCGAAAAAAAAAAAAAAAAAAAAAAAAAAAAACCACAAATAAATAATTTAAAAAAGAAAAAAAAATGCAGAGTTCCTCCTAAGAAGGCATTGTCACCATCACATTGGTCAAATGAGAAAGACAGGGATCTATCAATATGTCTATCTGCCATGTGGTGTATGGGGTGTGGGGGGCACCAGGTTCATTTGCCAGGGGCCACTTGACAAGGCTCTGAAGCTATCAAGGATGAAGGCTCAAGTCACATTACATACATGCACCAAACTGTCACAGAATACAGAGAACATTCTTGTTTCTCTGTGCGGTTCCCACTGGTCTCAAACTACCCCTGCACAGCTAGCCTGGCTCTGCCTCCTCTGAGTGCTGGCATTAAGGGCTGTGCCACCACGCCTGGCCAAAAGTATTCTTTTAAAGGAAGGAGTGAAGGGAGCGGGCTTGGGAGGGGCAGGCTGGCCAGCCTCCCGACCCTGCTTGTGTCTGGACAGATAAACCGCCAGTGTGGTGCTGACTTCTGACTTGAGTAGCTTCAAGCCGAGGGTCCTAACTAAGTAGCTCCAGCAGCGCTGGGCGTCACAGCAGTGAGGAGTGGGGGTGTCACAGGCGATTACAGAGGGCATCTGCTCCCCGATACTGAGGCAAGCGCCCTAATTCCTGAGGCCATCGGGCACTGCTGAGGCTTAGCCTAAGCACTGGTGAGAAGGGGTAAGTCCTAGAGTCAGGCAGGGAGCTGGACTTTGCCCTGGGCACGAGATGAGGCTAGATCGATTGCTTGTCACGCACTCCTGAGTTTCAAACAGGCTTTCAAGAATCACCACACTCATAGGTCAGCCTGGGCTGGACCTGTGTGGGCAGGCTCTGTACAGAAGGTTCCGGAAGGAGATCTAGATCAGTCTTCAGGTCTTTGTGCTGACCACCCTGGGTGGACTAGAACTTTTCTATATAGCCTTGAATTTCTGATCCTCCTGCTGAAAGCTGGAATTGTCAACTGACCTACATCCTTAACACCAGTCTTTTTGTAGGAATACACACACACACACACACACACACACACACACACACAAACATATAAACACATACATGTATATACATATACCCCAGGCAGGCCTTGAATTTACAGACCTGTCTCTGTCTCCTGAGTGCCGCTGGGATTAAAGGTATGAGTCACCACCCAGCCAAACACCAATACATACATAACACACATACAACCATGAAAATGCATATAAACATATACCTACCCATAAACACACATACAATGTGCATTCTGAGGAACTCTGGTCATGCTGCCAGCATTGGGAGACACATACACCCCGGTTTACCATTATTCAGAAGTCAAAAGCTTTTCGGCCTAGAGCATTGACTATTTTCTCTGTACAACGGTAGCACACTGTACTAAACCTGTAAGATCAAATCTACAGACTATACATGTATAAAATCTACGTATACATACGTGTGTAATCATACATTATTGTTTATAGTGGGGGATTAAGAATACTTGGGACCATAGGGGGTTGGGGATTTAGCTCAGCGGTAGAGCGCTTGCCTAGCAAGCGCAAGGTCCTGGGTTCGGTCCCCAGCTCCGGAAAAAAAAGAAAAAAAAGAAAAAAAAAGAATACTTGGGACCCAGCGCACGACACCAGGCCCATCTGCTGGGAAGCCGGACTGCAGCAGACCCCCCAAGACACTCGGGAAGTTCTGAGCAGGAAGTACCAACTATCTGGGGATCCCTTGAGCAAACAAAGAGGGCAAGAGAAATGGGAGGTGCTTTAATTTACCTACCCACAGTTCAGTGTGGCGCTGGTGCTGTCAGGTCTTGGGGCCTAAGTGCTGGCCTAGGGAACTCTTGCTGGCTGGTGGTCTTGAGGGATTTAATCTATAGGCCATGGTTAGGAGTAAGGCTGGGGCTGGGGCTGGGGCTGGTTCTCCCTCTTCCTTGCCTCTTCTAGAGCCTTACAGTCTGGCTTTCAGAGCTAAGAGGCTTAGCTCTGAGGGAGCCCCCTCCAAAAGTTGAGGATGGGCGTGGCCTGCCTGTCAGTCAAGCCGTGCAGAGTCAGGCTGGCCACTACCCTCTCTCCTGTTCCCTAGGACAGTGGTTCTCAGCCTTCCTAATGCCGTGACCCTGTGATACAGTTCCTCATGCTGTGGTGACCCCAAGCAGAAAATTATTCTCTTTGCCACTCCATAACTGGAATTTGGCTACTGTTATAAATTCTAATGTAAACATCTATATTTTCTGATGGTTTTAGGTGACACGCATCCCCATCCCCCCAACCCCCAAACCCCCAACCCCCCCTATCCCCACCGCCGCCACAAGGGGTCACAACCTACAGATTGAGAACTATTGCCTCCGGGTTGGGGATTTAGCTCAGTGGTTAGGCGCTTGCCTAGCAAACCAAGAAGGCCCTGGGTTGGTCCCCAGCTCAAAAAAAAAAAAAAAAAAAAAAAGAAAAGAAAAGAAAAAAAAAAAAAAAGAGAGAACTATTGCCTCAGGAGCTGTGACAACGGAGACATGGCCCCTCCTCACCCTCTTCCTTCTGAGCTCCCAGGAGGTCGCAGACTGGCTGACCAACTTTGTATGGATGGCCTGGGCTCCCCTCTGTCAACTACTTGGGCTGACATTTTTCTCCTTCAGCCTGGGCAAGTGTCCTAAGGCTTGTTTAACAGACGACCATAAACTATGTGACTGAGACAGTGGGACTTTTATGTCCCACAGCTCTGGAGGCCACCGCCCTACCATGGAGGTGGTATTGGGGCCAGCAATTCTAGGGGGGCCTGGGGGCGGCTCCTTTCTGCCTCTCCTGGTTCCAAGTGGCTCCCACACCTGCAGACCCTGCGGCAGCTTCTCTTGCCCACCTTTCCCCTCTCTCTGCCACCGCACAGGGAGGCAGATGCCAATTACTGGGTTTAGAGCAGAGATAGAGCCCCTCAAATCTAGTGTGAGCTCAACAAAAGCTAACACACCCGAAAGGACCAAACTCCCTGACCTCCTGGCCTTTAATGTCTCCATTTATAAAATGACTTCCAGCTTCTGAAGGACTGGGGAGTCCCAAGCCTCAGTGGCTGGCAATGCTACCACCATGGGGTAGGGATCTGGGTGTATCTGAGCCCAGAACAGAAGCCCAGAACACACGGGATTCCAGAAGGCTGCCTGCTCTGGGGGTGGGGCCCAGACCAGGGTTGTAAACTGAGGCAGGCTTTCTTTTACCAACAACTACAGTGAGTGCCCACTCTATGCCATGGCTATGAGGGGACCCTAAGAAGAGACACATACAGCGATGTGAGCATACGGTCCAGGCTGCAGACAAAGGCGATACAAAGAGGGAGGCTGAGGAGCCATGGGGGACCCCAACATTAGGCTGGACTGACTGACACTGGAGCCACCATGGGTACGGAGGAGACTGTATCTCAAGCAGAGGGACCAGCAGGTGCAAAGACCTGGAAACAGGAGGGGTGGTGGGAAGAAGGCTGGGGGAAGGGCAGGTGTGGGAAGCAGGGGTCACTGAGGTGGGTGGGACTGTAGGAGCCAACGTGTGCCATTGAGTACTTGGGGGTGAGGCTGGTGAGAAGCGCTGAGGGAGGGGGGGCTGTCCACAGAGGACCCGAGACCCGAGTTGGTATCCTCAGCGCTCCCATCAGACGGCTCACACATTCACCTGGAGTTCTAGCCCAGGGATCTAATGCTTTCTTCTGGAACCGAACCCATACGTGCGTGCACGCCATCACGCACGCCACACACACACAATTGAAAATAAATGAGGGAGCTGGAGAGATGGTTCAGTGGTTAAGAGCACTCTCTGCTCTTCCAGAGATCCCGAGTTCAATTCCCAGCAACCACATGGTGGCTCACAACCATCTGTAATGGGATCTGATGCCCTTGCTGGTGTGTCTGAAGACAGCGACAGTGTACTCACAGACATAAAATAAGTAAATAAGAAAATAAACAAGTCTTCTAAAAAGAAATATATTGGACTGGGGATTTAGCTCAGTGGTAGACTGCTTGTCTAGCAAACGCAAGGCCCTGGGTTCGGTCCACAGCTCCAAAAAATAGAAAAAAAAAAAAAAGAAATATATTATCTTTTTTTCTTTTTTCTTTCTTTTTTTTTTTCTTTCCGGAGCTGGGGACTGAACCCAGGGCCTTGCGCTTGCTAGACAAGCGGTCTACCACTGAGCTAAATCCCCAACCCCAATCTTTTTTTTTTTTTAAAGATTTATTCATTTATTATATATAAGTACACTGTAGCTGTCTTCAGATACACCAGAAGAGGGCATGGGATCTTTTTACAGATGGTTGTGAGCCACCATGTGGTTGCTGGGAATTGAACTCAGGACCTCTGGAAGAGTAGTCGGGTGCTCTTAGCCGCTGAGCCATCTCTCCAGCCCAACCCCAATCTTTTAAAGGAATATTTAACTGTCTCTGTCATGCAATCAGTTAGTGAGTGAGTTAGGCTATTAACCGGAAGGTTGGCAGTTCGAGCCCACCCAAGGACAACAACCCTTAGGTTTTTCACAGCTCTCCCAATAAACAATCACTTGTGGTAGAGTTGGGAACTGAAAAATTCACATCCCTACTCAAAAACTCCCAAACCCATGAGAACCCCAAATGTATGTACACGTCTCATCTTGCCTGTCACCGGTTGTTTACGGCCTGGCCTTGGGCGAGAGAATATTTATATACTGTATGAGTGTTTTGCCTGTGTGTACATCTGTGCTGACAGAGGTTAGAAAAGGTTGGACCCCTGGAACTGGAGCTATGGACAATTGTGAGCCACCTCGTAAGTACTGGGAATCAAAACCAGTTGAACAGGTTTTTTTTTTTTTTTGGACCTGGGGACAACCCAGGGCCTTGTGCTCATAGGCGAAAGCACTCTACTGCTGAGCTAAATCCCCAACCCCTGAACAGGTTGTTAAAACAAGTACTCTTGGGGTTTGGGGGATTTAGCTCAGTGGTAGAGCTTGCCTAGGAAGCAAGGCCCTGGGTTAGGTCCCAGCTCAAAAAAAAGAACCAAAAAAAAAAAAAAAAAAAAAAGACAAGTACTCTTAACCGCTGAGCCATCTTACCAGCCCAAACTTGATTAATTTGTTGGTTGGTTGGTTTTTTGATAGGGTTTCACTGCACAGCCCAGGCTAACCCCTAGCTCACCATCCTTCTCTCTCTAGAGACTACCAGCATGGCAGCTACACGTTTCTGAGGGCCCTGTCCTCTAAGGGGATGGTGCCCTCAGCAGAGCCTCTGTGTAGAACTCGGTAGAATTCTCTAGAGGATACTCAAACCACAGTGTGGCTGGGTGGAGGATGTCTCACTTTTCTCTGAGAACTCTGAGCCCAGAGATACACAAAGGATGCTGTGCAGTACGGCGTGCAGTGTGCAGTGTGCATGCTCGAGCAGAGAGCTGAGCGGGTTTGGACCCCTGAGGTAGCCTGAGCTGGGCAGCCTACCAAGAAGATTGGCTGGGAACAGCTGAGCCCCAGGGATGGAGGACCTAGGTAGGTCTGGGTTGGGTCTCTTGCCTCTGTTGTCCTATGAGTGACATCAGCAGACCCCCATCCCCCACCTCTAGGGGTGAACTGGTTCCAGGGTGAATCCAGCCTTATTGGAATGATTGAAGGTTTGATCAGTCAGCTAAGGACCTCACAGTGATAGCATCCTGGAACAGGGGTGGGGGGTGGGGTGGCTGAGCGGGACAACTGCATACTCAGAAGCAAAGAGGACAAGACAAAGGGGGAGCCATAGGGGTTGGGGATTTAGCTCAGCGGTAGAGGGCTTGCCCAGCAAGCGCAAGGCCCTGGGTTCAGTCCCCAGCTGGGGTGTGGGGAGAGCCGTAGGAGAATGGAGGCCAATGATGGGGTGACTGGAACAAAGCTTCAGGAACAGTTCAAATCCTGCCTGGGCCAAGGCTGTGTGACCCCATGGAAACTGGACTCCCTGTCTGGGCTTTACCCTCCTTGTCTTGAAGACAAATGAATGACTTAATCTATATAGAATTCACAGAAAAGAGCCTTTCCCAGGCTAAGTCAGTAAAACTTAACAATTTATTGTCATTTACCATTCTGATGGCTGGGATTTAATCCAAACAAATCATCACCACCATCATCACCACCACCTCCATCACCACCACCACCTTCACTACCACCACTATCATCATCACCAGCACCACCACCACCACCATCATCACCACCACCACCACCACCACCATCATGCCAAGATATCCAATATGACTTACCTACAAAAATAGCATAAGACACAAAGTTGGCTATACAGGGCTTGAAGCTAGCCTGGGCTACATGAGATAGTGTCTCCAGGAAACAAAAAAAAAAAAAGAGTACATAGCACTACACGGAGTCAAACCTACGGTTACACTGGAGCCAGCCACACAGAAATTGGCCATGACTAGGCCTGTGGGGACAACATTATCCTGTGTGTCCTGTGCATGTGTGTGTGCATGTATGCATGACTGGGGGGGGGAAGGGGTGGGAGAGGGGAGAGGAGAGAGGAGAGGGGAGAGGAGAGGGAGAGGGAGGGGAGGGAGGGAGGGAGAGGGAGCGAGTGCACAGGCTCCAAGGTGGTGGAGAGGGGCTGTGTTGGGCTGGTGGATCAGTCTTGGGTCTTGATACAAGCACACAGTGAGGAGTCTCAGGGTCCTCTGTCTGTCAGTCCAGGCCTCTGTGGAATTGCTTCATCACCTCCAGGGACCAAGGCTGAGTGACTCCAGGTAGGCCAAGTCTAACACGACCAAAGCCCACAATGAAAACTGCATGGGATGGGTTGCCGCCTCCAAGAGTCCTTTTCAAAGTTCCTGCCCCAGGGTCCTTGGTGCAGTATGGCTTTTAGCCTTGTGGCGGTGTGGGATGGAGGTGTGTCCTGTTGAAGAATCAGTCTACGTCCTGGGGTTGAGCTTTTCAGACATCCTGATATAACCAGACCAGTCTTCATTGACGGTGGGAAGAAAATAAAACATGTCCCATCCCACTTTTTCACTAGGGTGATGGTGTAGCCCAGACTGGCCTGGGACTCACTATGTTGCCCAGGCTGGCTTCAAACATGCAGAAATCCTCCTGCCTCAGCCTCACGACTGTTGGGATTGCATGCACATGTCTAGCTAGATTTTAAGTATCCCATAAGCTCCACCTGTCATAGTCCTGGTCCCCAGCCCATGGGGACATTTGTAAAAAGCAAGGCCAGCAGGGAGTTATGTCATTTAGGACATGCCCTCAAGTTATACTAAGATCCTGGCTACTGGTCCGACCTCCTAACTGTTATGAGATCAGCATCTCTCGTTCTTAACCCTCCTCAAACACAATCACACCTGGTTGTACCCACAGGCCCAGGGTGACCACGGATGGAAACTTTCATCTTTGTAAGTTGTTTATCTCAGGTGTTCTGTGTCAATAACACGAAGCTGACTGAAAATCCACACTGTGAAATGTCATCTAACCCAATGGCACAGAGGTACAAACCACAACTTGCTATGAACACAGTCAGACAAAAGACACCCATATGAAGTGTGAGAATCTCTTAGAAGCATGGGGTCCACGTGTACAAGGCATTAGAGTTGTTGTGTAGAGAGGCAAGATGTCGGGGCAGGGGGCAATGCCCCACAGTGGCATTCTATAACAAACTGTGCCCTCGCCAGTCATTGGGGCGAAGTTTATGCCTATTTGCATGGTTACAGAACAGTGACATCACGGACATGTTTTGCACTGGGCACATGAGAGGGGTGGACTCAGGGCCATGGTGAGCAGAGGATCCATCAACATGACAGGAAGGGTCCCACAGCCACGGTTTGTCTAAGACTCACGGCCATAGCAATAGAAGGACGCACTCAGGCTTTAATCCCCCTGCCACCAGCTGTCCCACGTTCAGCCACTTCTACACTTGGGCATTCGTCCACCAGCTCCTGTAAGCCTGGGGTCCCGGAGACACCCAGTCCTGGAGTGCAGTAAGGGCTCCTCCAACCTGGGGCCACCTTGCAAGCCTTGCCGTGCTCCTGTTGCTTGCAGTCCGGGTGGAGCTGTCAGTCAAGATGCCCCGCCCTCCCAGGCTAAGGCACAAGACCTCAGTTGGGCCAATGGGATGCTGTCTTAAATCTGCCCCGCCCCCTCACACAAAGCGCTCAGGAGATGTCCATTCACCATTCACTCCTTCCTAGACTTTTCATTTCTCTTGGGAGCAGGGGGTGGGTGCTGCGGGTGGGGGTGGGGGTGTAGCAATTCTGTCTGTCTTCCTAGAAGTTCATTTTGTTTATGGGTTTATGGGTTTGTTTGGTTTTTTTTTTTTTTTTTTTGTTTGTTTTTGTTTGTTTGGTTTGTTTTTTTTTTTTGGAGCTATGGTTTCTTCGTGTAGCCCCAGCTGACCCGGAACCTCCCTCTGTAGACCAGACTGGCTTGGAAATCATAAATCTGCCTTCCTCAGTGTCCCGGGGGCTGGGATTAGGGACGTGTGCACTGTCTGGCTCTCCTTGTTGGTGTTAACTGCAATCAATGAATGTTTCAGCCTATACCCAGAGACCTTAAGTCTCCTAAGACCTCAGAGAAAGGGCTGGAAGGTCCAGGGAGCAGAAGACCACGGGCATAATCACAAGAGCTGCACCGGGTTGAGGATTTGGCTCAGTGGTAGAGCGCTTGCCTAGCAAGCGCAAGGCCCTGGGTTCGGTCCCCAGCTCCGGAAACAAACAAACAAACAAACAAACAACAACAACAACAACAACAAAACCCTAAAAAACACAAGAGCTGCACCCCAGGGGCAGTCTGAGTGCTGGGAGCCTGGCACGTCTGAACGTCCAGTCTGCCATGCCTGCTGTGATCCCACTTTATGGACAAGGAAATGGGGTCTCCAGAGCTTTGAGTGAGTGGGGGAGCACAGGTCTGTCAGAGGGCAGAAGGCCAAGAGAAGGCTGAGGAGAGGAGCCTGGGGTGGGCTGGGAGGGGAACCTGGTGTCTGGCCAGTGGCTGAGCATGTGGGGTAGTGAGTATGTGTTTGGTAGCAGCCATTAAGAATACACAGCAGACAGTGAGGTCTAAGGCTGGTGTGGCCCTGCAGCCTGGGAGAGCTGTGGGGACAGATGGTGCCATTGCTAGGCTGGTTGATGACGAGCAGTTACGCTGTGCCTAGGGTACCAGCAGGGATGTCCAGGGCAGGTCTGGACCTTAAGGCTCAGAGGTTAGGGTGGGGACCATGCCTGTCCCACAGGACATCAGAAGGCTTTGGTTGTTGTTCATGGGGGCTATGGTGCCTTGGTTTCCTTCTGGATATCAGAACAGAGATCTGTGCCCTTCTTGAGTGAGCCTTCCCATGCAGAACTAGCCAAGCTGACCTTTTGCCTGCGTGATGACAGGCGTCCAGAGTGACCTGGAAGGCAACTCCCAGAGCTGTGCCTGCCTTCCCCTCACCAGGTCCCCCTTTATTCAGAATTTTCCTTCTGAGGAGGAAGTTGAAGCCCTGGGGTACTGAACTCCAGTGAAGGAAGGACTGGAGGAGGCCGCAGAGGCAGAACAAGCATGTATAGCATTCCTATTGTACATGTGGACTGCCTTAACAGGTGTCCCATTGAGTCCCATGAGTCTGGGTCCCCCTGTACTATCTCTCCCCCAGCCACCCCTTCTTTGCTCCCCCATGCCCCTTGGCCCCAAACCCCACACCAGGCCTTACCTTTCAGACAGGAGGGCTTCAGCCCCATGGCGTCGCCTCTGCGGGCCTGTGAAGAGAGGAGAGTACTCAGAGGGGTGGGGATGTCATTGTACCAGCCCCTGTGGCCAGGCCCCTACTTGGCCAT
>NC_046170.1:41890171-41982294 GCF_011064425.1 Rattus rattus
TTAACCACCATCAAACAAGGCCTTCCCAAGGACTGCCCATGGCATTGAGGACCAGAGAAGGGGAGGAGACCAGGTGGGTAGGCTGGAGAGGCGCCTACATGGGACAGAGGATGAAGTTGAATATTGTAACTCTGTCACTTCTCCTACACACACACACACACACACACACACACACACACACACACACACACACACACACACACACACCCAAGTTTACTGTTTTGTGGTTGCTACCAAGAATGAGGGGTATGCTGCCCACTGCTGGTAGACACTGGAACTGCATCTACCCTGCAGATCTGGGGTAGGCCTGCCCCATATTAGTGGGGCCTTTCATTTCCTGCAGGTGGGGACGTCTCTGCAGAGGCGAGCGGTCTTCTCTGATATTCAGACCCCTCTCCCCTTGCATTTTCTCCTCCCACTCTTCTCTGTACCGCCCTAGTATCCTGGCTCCTTTGGTCAGGGCTCCTGCTATCCAAACCGCTCAGCCTCTTTTCTGAGACAGGATCTTCTGTGACAGCCACACAAGTGATTGCTGCTTCTGGTCTGGACGCAGCCTCCACAGGAGGCTACAAAGTCCAGCATGGGATCCCTGACCCTCACCGCAGGACATCCAGTCACCGTGAACCCGCGGCTCATTTGTGTCTTTGCTTTGCAGGCGCCACACAGGACCATGAGTATCGGCTTCCGTGAGCCCCACCAGGGGGTGAGGATGGCCACCCAGCCCATTGCCCGGGCTCCTTCCACAACCACTGCATCCTCCTAGCACCCGGGACGGCGGGGCCATGCCAGGAGAGCGGCCCCCAACTTTGCCCAGAGACTTACAGCCCTGCCCAATTGCCAGGAGTCTAGGGTGCCCCTCTCAGCACCCCCTCAAGCATAGAGGGTCTGCCCGCAGGACCACCCAGGGCATGAGAGATGAAGGCAGCAAGGCCCAAGCTTCCCCGGAAGCCCGGCTGAGTCAGGCCAGAGAGGTGGAGCGAGAGGACCTGCTCCTCACAGCACAAGTCCCAGCAGCTCAGAGCTGTGCCCAAGCCTGCTCATGGCCAACGGGCAGGATGGAGAGCAGTGACCCACAGCTGCACAGCCTAAGCACTTCAAGGATCAGATGCATCCTGGACGAGCCGCCCAAGGACCTGCACCATGAAGCCCCCCTCGGGGCAGATACCAAGGTTCCTCAAGGCCAAAAGACCAGAGCCCGCCACAGGCCCGGCGTCCCAAGGGCTGAGGCCCTGCCCTCCCCAGAAGAGAACAACTCCCAAAGGTGCTTTCAGGAGGCCCCTTCCAGCTTTACCTCCACCAACTGTACCTCACCGAGTGCCACCCCCGGGCCCGTACCCCGGAGGGCCCCCCAGAGCAGTGGCACCAGCCCCAGTAGGCATGCTTCTGGCACTAACCTCCAGGCCATAGGGACCAACCCCTGGCCTCCTGCTGCTGAAAACAGCTTCCCAGGTGCTAATTTTGGGGTCCCCTCTGCAGAGCCCAAGCCCTTCCCTGAAGGCAGCAGGCCTAGCAGCCCCCAGGGGGTCTCTGTCCCCTACCCCTTCCCTGTAGAAACGGTCCAACATGAGCGGGCAGCTGGGACAGTGTTGTTCACCTTCCACCAGCCCCTGGTAGCATGGGCTGAGGAAGCCCTGGGTGCAAACCCTGCCTGCCCGTCCCTGCCTTGCAACCCAGGTCAGTCAGGGGGCGCCAACGCTCCCAGTGATCTTGGAGGTGCCCTCTCGCCACCCGGTGCTGCTCACTTGGCCCCAAGCCCCTTCCATGATGGTCTGCACAAGAGCCTGACCAGGGGCCTTCCGGAAGGGCCCCCTCCCACTCACGATGGCCTGGGGAGCCCCAGGGGCCTCCCAAATCCTCCACCTCAGAGGCACTTTCCAGGGCAGGGGTACGGAGGGAATGGGGTGGGCACCAGCCCAGCATCTCTGGACACAGAGCTGCCCGCCCCTGGGCCACCGCCCACCCATCTGCCGCAGCTGTGGGATTCAACGGCAGCTCCTTACCCCACGCCTACCCTGGGCCCTGCAGCTGCTACCAGGACTGCTTTCTTCGAAGGTCAGCAGCTCCGTCTCCCACACAGTCCCCCCCTGCCCTGGTCCCCGGTGCTTACGACCCCTGGGCCGAATTCCCACCAAATGGGGGTACTGAGCCAACTGACATTCCCCAGGGGGTCTTCCGAGTGGCAGGGGGACAGCCAGGGAACCCTGGGTGCTTTGAATACAATCCCTAGGCCTGGGGAAACAGTGTCAGCTCTCAGGAGCAGCCCAGGTCAGCCAAGCAGTTCCCCAAGGCTGCTAGGCTATGGTGGGATGAAGGACCCTGGGACGCAGCCTCTGTTCTTTGGGGGAGCCCAACCCCAAGTGTCACCCCAAGGGGCCCTCAGTCTGCCCCCGCCTAGGGTGGTGGGGGCCTCGCCCAGTGAGTCTCCTCTTCCCTCTCCTGCGACCAACACAGCCAGCAGCAGTACCTGTTCATCCCTGTCGCCACCATCCAGCAGCCCAGCCAACCCCAGCTCTGAGGACAGCCAGCAACCTGGACCCCTCAGGTCCTCAGCCTTCTACCTGCCCCCCACCCATTCCCAGGAGACCAGCAGTCCCTTCCCTTCCCCAGAGCCCACATACACCCTGCCCACACGCTATCAGTCCGAGTCAGCCAAAGCCTTCCGTCCCCCCACAGAGGGCCCAGGAGCTGACGATGCCTTCGGGGGCCTGGAGGGAGCCCCATTCTCCCACAAGAGCCCCTCACTGGGCAGAGATAGACTGAAAGGCTTCCCTCCAGAGCCCCCACCGCCACCGTACTCTGCCCAGCATTTCTCCCTGAGTAGCGCCAACCTGGACCAGCTAGATGTCCTGCTGACCTGCAGACAGTGTGATCGAAACTACAGCAGCCTCACCGCCTTCCTGGAACACAGGCCACTCTGCAGCCTGCTGCTAACCAAGGCCAAGGATGGCTCCCTGCAGCCCCCAGGGCTCCCCACACCCACCGCCACCTCAAAGGCACCCACCGATACACACTCGGCCTTGCTTGAACACAACCAGGCTGTCCCCTTCCTGCTAACCAGAGATGACCAGGGGGACAGCAAAGACGACTCCTTGAGGACAAGCTTCCTTCCTGGCCTGTCTGTCACCTCCTTCCCACTCCCCACCTCGGACCTTGACATGGAAGATGATGCCAAGTTAGACAGGCTCATCACGGAGGCTCTCAACGGCATGGAGTACCAGTCAGACAACCCTGAGATAGACAGCAGCTTCATTGATGTCTTTGTTGACGAGGAGCCTTCAGGCTCCAGGGCGCCCAGCGCCGGGCAGCCCCTCAGCACCCAGGTTGGGGCAACTCCCAAGAATGGTACCCAGCCCCAGCTCCCATCCAAAGCTGCTATGCCGGAACCCCAAGCCCCCTGTACTAGAGACAGGAGACGCCCAGCCGGAAACAGGCCCAAAACCCGCTCCCTGGGCCTTGCGTCTGCCTCTGCAGAGGCAACCACCCTGGTCAGGCAGCAGAGGAGAGGAAAGCAATTCAAGTTGTTTCGGAAAGAGCCAGCTGCGACCAAGGACACTAACAATCAGGCCAACGCCATCTGCCTGAGGCCAAGGAAAAAGGGCCGTGGCGTCGGGCGGCCCCGGCCCCAGGACCGGAAAAGTAGGGCCCGCAAGGGCCATGCTCGTGCAGATCACAGCCTCTCCAGAGCCACCTCTAAAGAGACCAGGAGCTCCAAGCACCTGCAGCTGGCCTCCGGGAAGGACTCCAGGAAACGGAGGGGACGGGGCGGCTCCTGGAGCAAGGAGTTCATCCACAAGATAGTGCGGCAGAAAAACAGGGGCCACAGGCAGCAGGCGCCACGTAACCAGGTCTCCCACGCACCCCCACTGCCTGGAAGACCACCGAGCACCCAGGAGGGCAGGCTCGCGGGGCAAGGCTGTGCCTCTGAATCTGAGGAGGAGGGTGGTGTACAGCAACGGGATCTGGGGGTTCCCGTCCAAGGCTGCTTCCCCCACAGCCACCAACGGCACCAGGGCAAGAAGAGGAAGAAAGAAGATTTGACGCAGAACCCAAGAAAGGTCCCGAGGCAGGAGGCCGGTGGGAATGGGGGCTCTCCCGCTCCAAGGACGCAAAGCCTGTTGCACAGCTTGGATGCCGGAGAAGTTCCTGTGGAAAGAGAACCTGGGCATCCCATCGTAGCCCCAATACATCCTCCACAGGTCATCACCACCACCGAGGAAAACTGGGCAGCCCCGGACATCCCTCAGGAGGGCGAGAAGCCTGAAGACGCTGCTGTGTTACACCCTGACACCACAGAACTCAGAGAGAGGTCCTTTTCTTCAGCTGACTGTGGCGGGGAAAGCCTCAGCCCTGCTGCTCCGGTGCAAGCACAAGCCTGCAGTCCTACACCACCAGGGAGTCACCCTGAAACGCTATCGGGAAAGAGCGTGCTGGTACCAGATGCAGGCTGTCTGCTGGGCGCTCCTGGATGCGCGAAGTCTCCCGGTTTGCATACCAGAGAGGACTCTGCATCCCAGCCTGGAAGGTGCCTGGTACCCACCGATAAGGTGGCAGATGCTTTCTACACTGAATCCAGCATCCCCGTTTTCAGGAACTCTAGTCCTGGTTGTGACCCTGACCACTGTGACAGGCGTTCTACAGAGCGTCCAGTTGCCAAAAGAGGACCCCTGCCTGACAACAACACGTCCTGTGAATTGTTCTTTGGATCCAAGGACCTAGCTAGCTGTTTCCCTGATGATTTGTATGCCAAGCCTTTAGCTGTGGACCCTTTGCCTGCCCACAGCTGCTACCTTAGCCAGGACAGTATGGAGACCCTCGAGTCGACACCACCCAAGAGTCCACCCTACCCAGTTGAAACAGACCCAGGCAAGGCGCATTCGCCACTGACTTTGGAGTCCACATCCCTGTTTGCAGGGCTGCCTGAGGACGGATTTGACCCACCACTCTATGACAGTTTGTCAGCAAACAGGGTCGCCCACGTATCACTGGCAGGTCCTGACCCTCTCCCTAAGAAACCCCTCGCAGACCCTCTGTACCCACCATTCTTACTGCTGGAGGAAGTTTCTCCCATGATGCCTGGCTCTTTTGCTGGCCTCTCCAAGGGAAAGGCGTTCAGCAAGAACTGTCCCTCAGAACAGACCGAACTGACGGAGTCTCCCAGCCCTCCCGCTGTGCCTGAGAAAGGAGGCGAATGTAGCCTTCCCCTGAGCAATCTGTGCCAGGACGAACTGGAGATCAAAAGATTGGTGACCGAATTAGAAAGCCAACTGCAAGGGAGAGGGACCACACAGGGGGCCTTGGGAGAGCCCGAGGAAGCTACACGTGAAGGCGAGATGGATGCAAGCCCAAAGCAGACCTCCCTTCTGCCCACAAATCAGGCCACCTCACCCCAGAGGGAGCCAGCAGGCAACCTTACAGGTTTTGAGGGATCAAGTTCACAGCAGGAAGGGGCCCTCAGGTACCCCCAGAAACAGTGGTCCTACCCAGCCTCCTGCCACACAGAAAAACCAGCACCTTCCCCTGGTACCCAGGAAGACCCAGGTTCCGGGGCTCCCCTCAGCCCCGAAGGATTCACACTCGGTTTTCAGAGAGCACAGGAGGCCATGGCCTCCAACACAGACAGTCCGATCCCGCTCAGCGACCACCTGCCTGACCCCAGGAAGCAACGGGCACCCTCGCTGCATGCTGAGAGTCCGGCCAAGTTCAGCCCAAAGCATCAGCTTTTGTTTTCTAAGAATAATGAAGCTCGTGGGACACAGAACGCGAATGCCCAACCGTTGCTCCCTGGTAAACACACAAGAGGGCATTCTCCAGATCCCGCTGAGGCCCAGGAGCCCTGCCCAAGTCCCCCTGCACTGGAAGGATTCGACGGCCCCAATGCCTGCCTGGCCCTAGAACCCAACTCAATGCTTAAGGGTGATGAGGACGTCACCTCCCTTCCAAGTGCCGGTCACAGCCATGACTCTAAGGGACACCTTGAGGACCGAGCAGGGAGTTCTGTAGGAGCCATGCTTTACAAACCTATCGTAAGGGATTCTGGCTTGAAGGGCGAGTCTGTACCTGCAGGAACCTCTCCACTCTCCACTCTTCCAAGTGATGGTAGAGCTTGGTCCCATCCCATGCCAGACCCTCCCTGGGAGCTCAGTGCCTGCACAGGGCAGGGGCTCCAGGAACCCGCCTGCTGCTCTTTTCCTCTGCTTCAGGCCCTGGATGCTACAGCCAAGGGTGAAGACAATACCCAGGGCCTTCAGCCTGGGGACCCCTCGGCAACAGGACGGGTCGGTGTGAAAGAGAGTTCCTCGAGGGCTGTGAAAATGTCAGCTCTTCCTGCAGATACCCGAAAGCAGCCGAGGTCCAAGGCAGATGGACATCTGGGCTCACCCAGTCAACCTGAAAAGACCAAGGGCCAGAACCAAGCCAACAGACTCTGGCCGAAAAGCTGGAAGAACCTGGAGAACCCAGATGAAATCATCAAGGTCAGTGCCCACTTGGAAGCTAGGCCAGCCAGGGGCAGAAGGCCACGCCGGGGGAACAGAGCAGCCCGGGGCCTCAGGAGGCAAGCACTGTTCTCCACAAGCCCCACCTGCCCTGATGGCACATCCTTGATTCCAATCCAGAAGGACCCTGCAGGGAGAAGCTCAGAGAAGGCAGCCGGCCCACAGCCATTGCTTAGCCCGGAGAATCCCACTCCCTCCAATAGGGGCCTGGCCACAATCCCCCAAGCCACACCTACTCCGAGTGAACTTGAGCCTATACCCCAGGAAGACCCTGGGGCCAGAGTCAAGCCTATTAGACCACCAACACCTTCCTCCCACAGAGACTTACCCAGCCCCGATGATCAGCCAACCTGTCCTGACTTGGCACCTCTGGGTGCCAGTCATGACCAAGCCACCAAAGATGCTGAGCCCCCAGCAGCCCCTACATTACTGGTGACAAGCTATTATGGCCCTGAAGAAGCTTCATCCCACCACACTCTGTTGGGGACCAGCAGTACCAAGGACCCTCCCTTGGGGTCACTTGGCTCCTCTAGTTTCTCAACCCCTGTATTACTTGAGAGGAACAGCCCGAAAGGCGTCACAGTAGGAACCTTGGAAGATTCCAGAAAAGAAGAGCTGAAGATTTCTCCTGCCCATTCCAGTCCTCCTCCCCCAGGGGATCCCAGCTCCCCCAAAGTGACCATCGAAGCTGCCCCTCTGACCAGAGGCAAGGATGACCTAGATTCAGGTGAGACACTTGAGGTGCCAGACCCCCACTGCATGGGGGCCCCAACCCGCAGCAACCCAGAAAGGACATACTCCAAGGACCCTTCTTTAGGGCCCCAGAGCAGCACACCTTGCCCTGGCCGCAGCATTATGGCTGTGCCCACAGACCTTGCCACACCGGAGACTACAGGACCAGACTCTCATATCTGCCAGGAGGATAAGGCAGGAGACAGCAGCAAGGAACAGGACAACCCAGGTACACCTGGGACAAGATACTGCGAGGGGACAAAGGTAGCTAGAGCCAGTGCCCGAAGCACACCCACAGGGCTCCACTTGGCCCTAGACACTCCCCGGGGTGGCACATCCAGTGACTTCAGGTCTGACTCTCCTCAGGACCATATGGGCATCTCTCATCACCCTCCCCACAAGGGCTCCTCCCATCCCCAAGACCATAAACGGAGGCCCCGTGGCTTGAACAAAAAGCCAGAACCGGCAGAGAAGACCCCGGCTGAGCTACCCGAGACCTGCCAGCTCTGCTCAGCCTCCTTCCGCTCCAAAGCAGGCTTAAGCCGGCACAAAGCCAGGAAGCACCGGCCACACAGGGAACCTAGATCCCTCCCGAGCCCCGTGGCTGTGCCAGCCTGCCAGCCTCTGGATCCCATGACCAAAGCATGCCAGACTCCTGGGAAGAAAAACCGCAAGGTGCCTGGGAAGGGAAAACCGAGCCACCCAGCCCTGGGCACTGGACCACCTCCCTTCCAGGTTTCTACAACACCAGAGGACACCATGGGTCCTGAGATATTGGAAGCCACAAGTGAGGAATCTGAGGGAGCTGGGACACTAGACACTCTCCTCAGCCAGCACCCACCCACCCCAGGCCTGACTGAGCAAGGAGAGAGTGCAAAGGTTCGAGCCTCAAAACTAAGGAGACCAGACAGGTGGCAAGCAGACCAGCTCCATCCCAAGCAGACGGAAGTGAGGGGCCAGAGGCAAGATGGAGAGCCTGCCAATTCCCCCAGCCACCCAGGGAGGAAACCAATCAGGAAACGGGGAGAGCTGAGAGCGAGGAGGCAGAAGCATGGTCCCCGAGGTGCTACCCATGTGACTTCAGACGGGTGCCTCTCAGACCCTACAACCACCTGTGGCCAGCCTATCATCCCCCTGAGCCTCTCGCCTGAGGGAGAATGCAGGGCTGCTGTCAGGCCGCCACCTCCATCCTCCACAGTAGGACCCAGAGCACTGGAGGATGCCGAAGACACGGTCCCAGGGGCCCTGCGTACAGCACGGAAGGCCCCCCAAGAGCGGCGAGTCTGTCAAGGGACAGTAGAGAAGGATCATCCAGTGGAACAGAAGGCGACCTGGACACAGTGGTTCTGGGGACCGGAAGAGGCCAGGGCAGTGAACATTAGTGGAGAAACCTCACAGGCTATTGAGAGCCAACCTGCGGAGGACGGCACAGGAGTCAAAGGCAGGTCTGATGGGGACACTGGGAAAAGGACACCTGACTTACCTGACAGGACACACAGTCTTGAAATAGACAGCGGCTGCCCCCAGGGACCTATCAAAGACCCAGAAACCCTGAGTAGAGTTCAGGGGTGCAAGGGTGCCACTCCTGACGCCCCCTGCCCAGATCAAAGAGAACCTCCAGACTTGTTTGATGATGAAGTGTCCTTCTCTCGGCTTTTCCCCCTGGATGGCCGCCTCACTCAGAAGAATCTACGTGTCTATGGGAAGCGCTGCCACAGGCCAAAGTGTCCGTCACCGAAGGAGCCCACCCCTGAGGTGATCAACAGTGTCTCACTCGACTCCACGCGCCTGCCCACCGATCTCAGTGACTCAGGCTCTCTATGCCTGTCCCGGGAGGAAGAGGATCTATGGGATGACGAAGTCATGAGTCTGCCTGAGTCCCTCCTCCTTGATGGGCTCCTAAGCAATAAGACACCCGGCCTTGACCCGTGGACTCCCAGCCTCAGCCTATGGGCCCTGGAATCCAACAGGGAAGCCAGCTGCGTGGAGGAGGAGCCCTCCTGCTTCGCTGAGAACCAAGATGAATGGTCAGAGCCCATCCCCCAGCTGCACATGGTCCCAGCCGCCTGGCGAGACCTGGAACCGTGTAGCCCAGCCTGTGAGACGGCCTCTTCTGTTGGAGACATGAGCCCAGAACCCCCCAACCTGGAAAGGGAACATGACAACAGGCCTCCTGGAAGCACCAGCCTGCCCCCACGTTACATTAATGACTTTGAGGTTCTCAGCACCCAGCTGGAGATACAAGACCTGTGCTTTCTAGGACCCTGTGATGACCTTGCTGACCTTCCTAACCCAAGCGCCCTAGACTTCCAGGCCACAGCAAATACGCAGGGCCCTCCAAACAGAACAATGGAGGGAGATGCGAGGACCAGGCGAGCCAAAGGCAGAGACCTGCGGGTGAAGGGCAGGAGGGCCTCCTACAAGTGCAGGGTGTGCTTCCAGCGTTTCCATAGCCTGGACGAGCTGGATCTCCATAAGCTGTCGCACAGCCCCTCCCCTCCCCCCACTTGCTACATGTGCGTGGAGCGCAGATTCAGCTCCCGGGAGCTTCTGCGGGAGCACCTATGGGAGAAGCACGTCCAGGGCAAAGCCGGGCCCTGGGCCTGTGGCATGTGCCTGAAGGAGGTGGCTGATGTCTGGATGTACAACCAACACCTTCGGGAGCATGCAGCCCGCTTCGCCCGAAATGGACAGGCGCGGCGAACCCTGGGAGACCTGCCCGGGTGCTTAGAAGAGGAAAGCACCCTCACGCACTTCCTGAACACCATTGTGGAGCAAGCATCCAAACCCCAGAGGACCAAGCGCTCAATTGGCAAGGCCAGCGGTGAGCCATCGGAGCAGGAAGGAGAAGCTGGAAAGAAAATCCCAAGAAGAATGAAGCGCAAGGCACGTGCCTCAGTCACCCCCAGCCAAGATGGCGCCGAAGGAGGCAGCCCATCCATTCTGACCAGCAGCTCTGCCACCAGCTCTGACTCTGCCAAGACGCCCCCCACTCCGTCCCCAGACCCTTGGTCCCACAGCGACTCCCCGCTCCAAGCTGTACCAGTGCACGAGGACTGCAAGGACCCCTCCCGTGACTGCCACCACTGTGGAAAACAGTTCCCCAAGCCCTTCAAGCTGCAGCGCCACCTGGCGGTGCACAGCCCACAGCGCGTCTACCTGTGTCCCCAGTGCCCACAGGTCTATCCTGAGCACTGGGAGCTAAGGGTGCATCGGGGCCTAACCCACGGGGTGACAGAGGAGAAGGAGATACCACACGTGCCTCTCTATGCCTGTGAGCTCTGCGCTAACGTCATGCATGTCATCAGGAGGTCCTTTGTCTGCAGCTCCTGCAACTACACCTTTGCAAAGAAGGAACAATTTGACAGACACATGGACAAGCACCTGAGGAGTGGCCAGCAGCCCTTCACACTCCGAAGTGTTAAGCGGCCAGGGGTTCCTAGGAGGAAGACCCATGTCTCCCAGGATGTGCTACCCAGCAAGCAGCACAGGCAGATGGCACCCTCCAGCACCCCTGAACTCAGCGCTGACAGAATCCCATCCGCAGCCAGTCCTACGCCAAGTGAGGTGTCCCTTCCTGCACTACCCCTGATCTGTTCAGAGACAGCGCCTAGCCTCATCCTGGACCAGTCCAGTTCTCAAGAGAGACCCATGGACCAGGAAGACCACTCACCCAGGGGGATCAACTCACCAGTGAGTGGCCAGGATCTTCCACCTCCATCTCTGTCTCCTGTCTCAGCTGCCTCAGCTGAGGGGACAGGTGGCTGCACGCTGGACAGAAGCCTGGAGAAACCAGAACACGAGGCTTCCTTGGGCGGCCTTGAACCATGTAAGTGGCAGGCTCTAGTCGAGGGAAAGAGGGCCCTTCACCTATTCTCAGGAAAACACAGGAGCCCAGGCACCAGAGGCAAGTGTGCCCCTGGATGTTCCCCAGGAGACCCCTCTCAGCTCCAGGAGAGGATAGTGACCACACACCACACGGCACCTGAGGGGAGAATAGAGGGTCCCTCCCAGAAGCGCAGTACCACCAAACCAGGAGCCTGCTCAAGTACCTCCAAGCACAGACCCGCAGAGCCCACCAAGAAGGCACTGAAGCTACCTGCTCCACCCAGAAAACCTGTAGGGATGGGGATCCCAGCTGGAGAGCTGGTCTCTAGTCCTGAGGACAGGGTAAAGCCCAACACTTCTAAAGGTAAACTGAGATCCAGCTCTCAGAGCAGTGGGGGGCTCCAGCCTGGTACTCAGACAGGGGGTGGCAGCCAGCCCCAGCCAACCAGTGGGCAACTCCAAAGTGAAATGGCCTCCACCCCCACTGAGCCCAGCTGTCCTAGCTGGGCCAGCTCCAGCCCTGACCAGCCCCCACCTCGAGCTCACACCAAGGGCGGTGCCAAGGGGCCTGGTGAATCTGTTCATCAGGGACTCCAAGTGCATTCAAGTCCCAGGGAGAAAAGAGAAAGCCATGAAAAGCAGAGGAAGGACCAGGCCCCAGGGCTGGGCAGACATGGAGGCGTAGGAAACCCCGGGAAGGCCTCCTCAGCCCCTGACAAGTCATCCAGGGCCCCCCGGAAGCAAGCAACTCCCAGCCGAGTTCCCCCTGTCAAATCGAGACCCAGTGGCCAGAGCAGCAGGGCAAAGCCACAGCCATCTGCACTGCAGAAAGGGGATTCAGGCCACACTTCAGAAAGGGGCTCTTTCTCCCAGGTAAGACCCCTGTCCAGGCCCTACAAAAGGGTCAGAGCTGTCCACGGGGCTGAACCCACAGAGCCCCGAGACCGCCGGACTGCAGAGGCCCAGAGCGACCTCCTCAGCCAGCTGTTTGGGCAGAAACTGACGAGCTTCAAAATCCCTCTAAAGAAAGACAGTTCCCAGTGACCGGGAAGAGAGGACGGGTGCCGGGCAGATGGGCTTCTGTCTGGCCTTCAGCGTCGGAGACAGCTCACTCGGAGACTACTTGTCTGTTTCTCTGCACCCGAATTCCCACAGATTCTCTGGCAGATTCGAGACCTGAGAATGTGCTGCTGAGAACAGGGCTTTTTTCCGGAAGGCTAAGAAGGATCAGCCTCTTCCACCCTGAGATTCCACACCTGCTTCCCTAGTACCAAGTACTTGAAGAAAGCGGTTCACGTCCCATCAACGCCACCAGGCCCTGTTGGCCAGGTGCCTCACGCGTGCCGTAAAGCTTGTGTTTGAGTGTTTGCACAGGGTCCCCTATCCCCTAGCAGGGAAGCACAGGAAGGTAGTCACCTAGACAGTGAGAGATGCCTTTTCTGTTGCCACCGCTAAGATTCCAAAGTGTCCTTAGACGTCATGGGAGAGGACCATGCTGTCTACTTGGGCCATTTCTGAGCCACCTGGTCTTTGAGAGCATGACAGGACCAACCTCCCCCACCCCTAACTACAAAGTCACCCTGGCCTCCAGCTACACTGCTGATGTCTCCTGCCCCCCTCCCCCAGGAACTGGGTTCCTATAGGGAATGCAGAGAAGGCCCGCCTTGGCCAGCATCCAGTGGATCCCTCAGTCCTATGGCCCCTTCCTAGTGCCTTCCTTCCCCGTGGGGCTCCGTCTCTAGGTCCCAGAAAGCCTGATCCAGAGGCTCTGGTGCTACTCCCATGCTGTAATGTGAATACAGGCTCCCGGGTCTTCTTCGAACCACGGGATGATTAGGGTGGGGAGACCTAGAGGCTGCAGCCCAGGACTTCAGAGATCCTCACTCACTGGTCTCCCCAGTTGAGCTCCAGCCCTGGGTCCCAGCAGTGAAGGGACCCTCCAGGCTGGGCTGTGGGTCTGGTCTGTGCACTGGCACGAACCTGCCAACTGCATGCCTGCCTGGTACAGCATTGTGCAAAATGGGCAGGAAGAAGAGGCTTCCCATTTCTCCTAGGAGTCTTAGCGATTCCTGGCTTATTTTGTTGTATAGTTTTTTTGGGTTTTTTGTTTTGTTTTGTTTTGTTTTAAGCTTGGGTGCAATGTAAGTGTCAAAAGGTTTTTTATTTTGACATTTTTAAAAAGACCAAATAGGCCCAAACTGCCTCCATAGAAGGTGCTGGGGTCTTTCAGAATGCCTCTTTCAAATGGACAAAAGACGTGGGCAGGGGGCCCCCTGAAGTCATACTGTAAAAGCTACAGCTAATGTCTTTTCAAATATATTCCCACTATTTTCGCAGAAGCCCCGTGGCCGTGTGGCATCTGTCCTCGCCTCCGCTTCTCATCCGACCCCCATGTGGCCTAGGCAACTCGTGTTCTGTTTGTTATTCCCCAGGGTCACTGTGGGCTCTGAGCCAAGCCAATGTTGTAGAGACGCTTGAAGCAGGATCCGAGGGGGGAATAGGAATCCTCTAAAATGGATTTAGGAAACCATGGAAGTGGGTGAGGTGGCCTGAGCTGGGCCAGGAAGGGTCATGGGATGGGGGGCGGTGGGGTTGACCATATAGGGCCCTCACATGTAGTGCCGGTGCTGGGGATACTCAGGGGACTGCCTGGGATGCTCAGGAGAGTGGCTGTCTGGTCTGGGCCTTAGAAAAGGTTTGATAGCCTCCAAATGAAGACGCAGTGAACCAACAGGGTCCACCACCCTGCCCTGTCCTTTCCTCTCAGCAGGAGTCAGGTTGTGCCGTGTTTAGCAGCAACTCCAACACCTCAGACTAGGCTTGACTTACTGGTCATGTGTCACAGACTGGTGGAACTGCCGGCTCGCACACCCTTAAGAGCTGATTCTGAGGGCAATTTCTTGGAGCCCTGTAGGCTGTGTTCTGAGCTCAAAGGAGTAAGCCCAGCCCATGTTCACACCCGCCTACTCCTACCACACCCCCCCCCACCCCAGAGCCAGCCTGTGACCAGTAGACACACAGAGGGCATCATCCTAGCTTGACCACCAGGTGGCAGCCTCTACTCAGACAGGGAGCCCGACTTGCCACCCGGTGCGCAGATGCAGCCCTGGGCCGCCGCGAAGTGCTGCGGACAGAACTAGGGATCTCCAAACACAGTCAGGTACCCTGTCTGCTCGCTCACGTGGCCCAGGTTGAAGAAGGTTCACGTGCGTATAGGCGCTCTCTGGAAGCACGCCCGCTCAGCCTCCAGGACATATTCCGGGTCCCCACTGCCCACCCGGAAAATACTCTGATGTATGTGATCTGGGGGTCTATCCGGCCGGCAGGGGGCCTGGCTCCTTCATGGGTAAGTTTCCCTGCCGAACACCCTGAGGGCCAAGACACAGTGAGTTACCCAGAAGAGTGACTGCAGAGAGTCCCAGCTCTATGAATCATCGGGGCCACGAAACTTTTCCTTGAATTTAGGCAGGGCCGCCTCACCCCTGAGGCTCTGAGGTCCCTATGAGCCTGGTTCAGGTGGAGTGCATTCTCTGATGAGGAAACCACAGCAGCCAGGAAGCTCAGCACGTTCCTTGTATACAGTTGAACAGAGAGGCAGGGTTATTGAATACAGCTGAACGGTGGCGGGCAGGGGGCGGGGTCTATGGTGTACAGCTGGATGAAGGAGGCCGGTTTTGCTAATCTCAGCAGGCCAGGTCTCTATGGGGAACAGTCTTGGGGCTGTAGACATTCAGGGTGGCCATTTCTGCACACACTGTCAGCATCCACACATGGACCAGAAGAGCAGGCTTTGCCATTTCCCTCTGGTTCTGAGATGGGCCCTGCCCATGTCAACATTCTCTCAGAGCTTCCTCTAACCCCCACAGGCCGCTTTGGGTGCTACCTTTTCTTTTTTCTTTCTTTTTTTTTTTTTTTAAAGATTGATTTATTCTATATAAGTACACTGTCGCTGTCTTCAGACACACCAGAAGAGGGCATCAGATCTCATTACAGATGGTTGTGAGCCACCATGTGGTTGCTGGGATTTGAACTCAGGACCTCTGGAAGAGCGGTCAGTGCTCTTAACTGCTGAGCCATCTCTCCAGCCCGGGTGCTACCTTTTCTTGGCTTGTTGCAGCACCTTGCAGAATCAATCTGTGCTCCTGGGCCTAAGAAAGTGTGGCCGGTATGGGAAAAATTGAAAGCATGGGACTGGGCAGGCAAGATGGTGGCCCCATGAGTAAAGGCGCTTAGGGTGTGAGCTTGGCGACCTGTGTTCAATCCCTTGAGCCCACATAAAGGTGGAAGGAGAGAGCTGACTCCCGCGTCTTCTGACATTCAAATACACATGCACCCTCACGCACAGCAAATTAACAAAAGACAGGATCCAGAAAGGCACCGTTAGTGAAATAGATGCTGCCTGGGTATGGGAGGGGGGCAGTGTAGTGCTAGGTGACCATGGCTGGGTCCCTTGGGGTGTTCCCATGAGGCACTGGGGCTTGTAGATTCCAGAGGTCACAGCAAATGCACACTTGTCCATGGTACATGGCCAGGCAGACCCAGTTGTGGCACATCCAACCCCCAGCAGCCGAGATGAGTGAGCTAGGATCTGCCCCAAGCGACAATGGTCCCTGATACCCCGGGAAGGGGGGTGGAGCATCACAGTCAGGCAGACACAATGAGACCTGTCCTGCTGCCCTCCCAGTTTGCAAGGGAACCCAAGGTCACAGGCCACTTTCACACAGGACACTGTCTGCCTCCCTGGCTTCGGGCACGGCCTTGAGGGTAGAAGGTCAGGGCCACTGATCTCCAGTCCTATGGGGGCAGGGAGAAGCAGCAGGGTAGCCCACCTAGGCCCAGGGTTTGCCTGGGAATGGATAAAGGGCACCTCAGTCCATGTTCAAGACCCCCATACCGCCGTGCTGTTTCTGAGTCTCCAGGAAGAGAGCATAGGACTTTGCCACAGCAATGATAATGACAGGATTTGCCTGTTTCCTCGGACCCTAAGTGGACATCATACCCAACAAACATCCTGCCACCTGGCTGGCATTCGGTAGCTTTCTCCTCAGCCCTGACATCAGGCTGAAGCTGACTGGCACAGAACAGTGTGGGTTCCACCACCAAACCTTGCCTCCATGACAGTCAGTCACTGCTAAGAGAAAGCAGAGGAAACGGGTGTGTGTGTGTGTCATCCACACTGCTCTGTGCTCCTCCTGCAGGCTGCAGAGTGACATCACACATGGCTTCCACAGTCCCCAGCAAATCAGAGTGGGGCCCCTCTCATGGCGTAGAGCAGGATGTAAGATAAAGGCCACCAGGCTGGGGATGGGGCAAGGGTGGCTGGAGCACAGCAGCTGCAGCCAAGAGGTCTGAGGTCCGCCCGGGTGATGCTCACTTCCTTGTTGCAGCCCTACTGACCCACGAGGATGACTGTGGGTCTTGCTTTGCCACTGAAGTCCTGTTCCGAACACACTGTCCACTGTTTCCCTGGGACAGCCATGCTTCCTGGCAGACCTCCCTCCACTTGATCATGACTGAGGGTTGGCAGAGCCCCGGGGACATGGGGACTCTGCCCATGCCTACAGCCATCCAGAGAATCTCGGCTTTCACTTGCACCAAGGACTTCATGACCATATCTTAGACATGCATGCCAGTGTAACACGCTCTCTGTCTCTGTCTCTCTCTTCTGTCTCTCTCCCCCTCCCTCCCCCCTCTCCCCGTCTCTCCCCCTCCCTCTTCCTCCCTCCCCCTTTCTCTCTGTTCTCTCTGTCCCTCTCCTTTCTCTCTTCTCTCTGCTCTCCTCTCTCTGCCTCTCCCTCCTCTCTCTGTCCCTCCTTTCCTCCTCTCTCTCTCTCTTCTCTCTCTCTCTCTCCCTCCCTCCTCCTCCTCCCTCCTCTCTCTCTCTCCTCTCTCCCTCCTCCTCTCTCTCTCTCTCTCTCTCTCTCTCTCTCTCTCTTTCTCTCTGAGGGGCCCTTTTGGCCCCTGGCAACAGGCCATGGTGCTATCTTTCAACCTGGCATATTGAGGCTCTTGAGCATTGCCTTAGTTCTCTGTAAAAATAACATCGTGTTCCCCCAACATCTTGTTGTAAACAGCCACGGGAGCCATAGCCCATGAATATACTCCCTGGCTACAGACAGTCATGGTCTGAGATCCCTGGCACCTTGCCTCCCATCGGCTCCCATGCCATGCCTAGGGTATGGCTGATGGCCCTGGGTGTCCCCTTCCAGCCTTCATCTGTACCTGGTTCTGCAGCTGGCCCTGCAGCTGGTCCTGCAGCTGGCACCGAGTACCCTGTCCATGCATGACTCCTGCCCTGGAGCTCTTACCCCAGTGGCCAAGGCTGGATACAGAAGGATTCCACATCGATGTGTGTGGGTTCTGGGCCTGCCCCTGCCTCCCTACCCCATTCCCCTCACTCCAGCAGCTGCAATCAGCTGAGGTGCTGAGGTGGCCCAACACCTAAGCAAGCTTCCTAGTGACATTTGCCTCAGGCCATATTGCCCAAGGGCTTAAAAAGCAAGCACATTCATCATCCTTGCTGTCTTCCCATTGGCCAAAGCAGGTCTTGTGGGTGGGCCTAGGGGAACTGGGTGAAAACTAGGTGGTGAGGCCTGCTCAGCCTACACCTGGCCTCCTCCGGTATCAGCCCCCTCCCTTACCTCCTGTCTCTATTCTGGTCATTTTATCACTGGCCTCCCCTAGCCATACTGAGGAAAGCCTGTGCGTCCACTTTGCAGTTGCTACAACACAATGCCAGAGGCAGCCGTGCAGACAGAAAGAAAGGTTCCAACAAACTCATCACTCGGGAGGTTCAGGACAAGCACAGCGCCTGCATCCACTCACTTTTGGGGGACAATGGGTGAGGGAGTGAGCATCCACCATCAGAGATCATAGCAAAATCAAAACTCACTTGTTGATTAGGAGCAGAGGGGGTAGGGACTCCCTGTCCCTTTAAGTGCACATTCCAGGGACCAAGCAGCCTCTACTGCACCACAGCTTGAAAAGGACCCAGCACCCTGAACATTGCCATGTGAGGAAAAACCTCCAACACAGGCTTTGGGGGGACTCAGCATCCCAGTACTGCATGGCAGTCCCCCAGCCCTGTATGGTCTTCCCCTTCATGGCATCCCAGGACGTATTCAGGTGTATTCTACAACCACCCACTGTGTTTAGCCTTCCAGGGCTCCCACAGAACCCGTGTCTAACCTTCCAGGACTCCCACATCCCTTTGCTGCATTACAGTCTAGTTCTGTCCCCTGCCACCCACTGCATCTTACCTTCCCCTGTGGTCCAGACTCCCACTGCCCACCGTCTCCCTCTTTTCTCCAACCTACACACGGGTGAGGCAACCGCCATCCGAGGCTCCCCGCCATATCTCAGTACGCCAACCTGGCCTGTCACCTTTCGTGAGGTGAAGGAAGGAAAGGAGGAACGGAGGTGGGGTGGAAGCAGGGAGAGCGTGAGGTGAAGATAGCAAGGCGTGGGGAATGGCGAGGCGCAGGGAAGGTGCAGAAGGAAGCAGGTCCTGCCAGTGACGCGTTCTCCTGACCTCCAGCTCAGCTGTAGGTGATGTCCGGGAAGGATGTTTTTCTGCCCACACCCCTGCCTGGAGGGCGGATAAAGGTCACATGAGAAGCAACATGAAGGGCGGATCTTGGCTGGTGCTCACAGTGCCCAAAGACAGCAGCATCTAGGCATGCCTGTGGTGGCTGACTGTCAGGGCATGCTTGTTAGAGACCTTGGCTGTGTGTACATGGAGGCCCGGTGCAAGGGCTTCTGCACGGGCTGGAGCCAGCTCTTTCTCCCAATGATGCCATCTTCTGACCTCTTTGGTGGCCGAGAACAGGGACAAGAACTTCCTGAGCCCTCTCCCCAGAGCCAGTCCAAGCCAGGGATCACAGGCCCACACCGCCTAGACAGCCAGCCAGATGGGGGAGCTAGCACTGTAGACCTGCCTCCTTCAGTGGCCTCCCAGTTCCTAACTTAATTTATTTTGACATCCTGGTTGCCATTTGACCTCCTGGGGAGTCACGTGGTGTTTAAAACTCATTATCCTCCATTGAAACAGGAAGTTAATTAAACCCTTCACAGAGCCGGGCGCTGACAAATGTCAGCATGGCCCTTGGCAGGGCCGCCTGGTGTCTTCAGGGCCCCGGATGACTGACAGGAGAGGAAGAGAGAGAAGCCTGACCCAGGCAAGGGAGGGAAAGGCTTGAGCCTCTCCCCCAAAACAGCATTCAATATCCATTCTAAGGCAAAGTATGGGCATTTCTCCAGCTCTGCCCTTGCCTGCTGTGTGGCTCCAGGCAAGTGACTTCACCTCTCTGGGCCTCCGTTTATCCACCTGACAAAGGGTGATTGTATCCGTTCCTCTGTTATGCTCAAGGCCTGGACAAGGCAGTGCTCAGCCTGGGAGGCTGGTGCCACCATGATGCCACTGCCAGTGAGAGATGATGAGGCCCTTAGTGCTGAGGGACTGCCTCCAGCTGCCTTACAAGCTGGGGTGGAGAGGAACAGGGATTCCCTCAGGAAAGGTGAATAGGATGGGCCAGGTAATGGGAGGGAAGGGTACTCACAGCACCGGGCAAGTAATACAAAGACCCAGTGGCCACAGGACTTTAGGACCCACATGCAGGACCTTTAGAAGTTAAGACAGGGCAAAAAAACCAATCAAACAAACAAACCCCTCCCCAAAAAAAGGGGGGGATCTCACTCAAGGCAATACATGAACTCATGGCAATCCTCCTGCCTCAGCCTCCCTAGCAATGAAATTACAGACATGTCCCACATCACTCAGCTAAAACAAGTGTTTGTGTCTCTTGGGGAGGTCCCACTGGCTTCAGCCTCTCATGGGGATATGAGTGGCTGTAGGGACCAGCTGGAGGCAGGGATAGCGGTCAGGATGATAGTAAAGGAAGGTAGGAGGAGACGTGGTGAAGGTCAAGTCGCAGAGTCTGAGCCACCGGGAGTTGTCGGCACTGAGGCTAGGTGGCTGCAGGAGTGAGCGAGGTTTGGAAGGGACAGGGGACCAGTGCATCCTGGAGTCCTGACATCCGGCCCACAGCCTTGTGCCCACATCTATTTTGGAGTCAGACAGTAAAAGCCACACGCTCACGCCTCCCAGCTTCCGTACCAGAGCGTCTCCCGGTACTCCAGTCTGAGAGTCCTCTCTCTCCAAAGGTCTAGCAGACGTTTCTAAAATGCACTTTGAATCCAAAACCCAGCGCAGGGGGGTGAACCATCACAGAACCTGCATAGCCAGACAAGACAGAAACCTGGAGCCCCTGGGGAGGGGGACTGAGGTCTGAGGAGCCCTGGGTGACTGGAATCTCTGCTTCCAGCACCAGTTGCTGAGGAGGAAGCCAAAGTCCTTCCCAGGGTCTCCCGCTTCAAAACCACAGAGGGGGATCCAGGGCAGTTGGACCTGTGCCTAGAACCACCCTGCTGCTTTCTGCCTGGAAGATACCCACTTCGTGGTATAACCCTTTGAGACCTACTCAGGCTCCCAGGAGAAAACCCGAGACAGCTCTGAAGGGGGCTCAGAAAGTGCTAACAGTGGTAAAGCCTTCATCCATCCTGTGTGCCCAGAGTGGGTGCTGGCAGCCTTGATACCTCTCAGCAAAACTTCGGTCCCTGCAACCACAGTAGGGCTTCCCTGCCCTGAGCAGAGCCCTCCTGCTCCACAAAGAATCGACTACAAGGCCCTTGGCTGAAGCCACCCTGTTTCCCTGCTGACTCTGGTCATGAACTTGCCTCTCCCAGTAGACAGAGGCAGGAGAAATTGGGGCCCACAGTGGGAGCCGGTGAAAGACAGAGGAGGGGAGGAAGCCCAGACAGTGGCAGGACCTTCTGCTAGGCACGGGATCCTGGATGACACATCCCCGGATGGGAGGCCGTATGCTGTCATCATGCTGGACTCGTTTTTAAACGGGGTCCCATATTTTCACTTTGCTTTGGGCCCCACAAAGGATGTAGCTTGTCCTAGCCGGCAGGCTCCGTGTTGCTGACTGAGATAAGTATGTCCTTCTGTCCTAACCTGGGCTCTGTATACATAGCATCATACAAGTAAATCAGGTCAGGCAAAGAAAAGCCCAAAGAGATCCCATCTCATCCTCCTGCATCCCAGGCAGACATTACTAATCAAAAAAACCACAGTTTTCTCTCATGACTCTCAAATTTCCACCCAATACAGATCTTATCCAGCACTTCCAGCCTGGGTGCTACTTACTGAGTACCCAGATTCTCACCCTACCCTACATGGCAGCCTCTAACCATCTAACCACCTCCCAGGACTCCCAGCTCCTAAGCCCCATCCCCTGTAGAATGCCCTTCCCTTAAGAAGATACAACGTCCAAGGAAAACAGACGAAAGTATGCCTTGTCCAGTTCATAAGCATCTCGGGGCCTCTAGACTGAGAAGACCCAGCAAATACGGGGTCCCAGCTCTAGAAGGATGTCTCCTCTGAGAAGATCCTGGCCTTGGTGTTTTCTGTATGACCAACAGAGGGGGCAGCATTCTGTCCCACTTGCCAGTCCTGCACAGTGGCCTTTGCTGAGTAGACATACATGGTCACAGGGAAGAGACAGCCACCTCTCTCTTCTTTGCAAAGACCTCAGTGTCAAGGTCTCATACCCAGAATGCCTGGTAGCTAGCATCTGGCAAACTTCCAAGGGGACGGGGATGGTGACAGTTGTACCAACCAAAGACTGTCCACCAGGTAGGTGGGGCCGTGGGTCTTCTCTGTGGAGACCTTTCTGTATCCCTGTGTGCTCTGAAGAGAGGCAGTAGACATCACTGATGCCATTTGGTCGTTTCATTTAGATGAGGACATAGCCCCACCCCCAGCTGTGTGATCTTGTGCATGTCTCGAGTTTCAATATCCTCAAAGAACAAGTGGTACACTCTTGACCTGGGTCTGGAGTACACTGTGTGGGCACTGGGAACCTGCCCTTAGCGCAGGGAAAGCTCAGGGTGTTGAGGGGGACACCTCCTTGGCAGATGTTCACTGTGGCCCCGGCTGTGGATAAGCAACCAAATGACCTCTGGCTCCTCCTGGGTTTCTGGGCAGTTCTGAGTTCAAGAGGGGAAAACTTGAGGTCCCTCCCCCACCCAATTAGGCACAAGACTGAACCACTTGAGGCCACAGCCATCGGAAGTTGCAAGTCTCATACTGAAGCCTTCCTTCTAGACCAGAGCCTCTGTCACATTCCAAGTCCAGCTCCAATTCTGTGTCCAGGCCTCGGGCATATGGATCCCACTGCTGGCTGCCTGAAAGGCACAGCTTCAAGGGGCAGCACAACTTAAACCATGGGGGCGGAGCTCCAGAAAGGAGGGGCAGAGTCAGACAAGCCAGGGGCCTGTGCTGCGGGGCTGCTGGGCAGAACAGGTCTCCAAGTCCTAAACAGGTCTGCAGACATAGCCTCAGGAAACTGGAACTAGCGAAGGAGGTTAGAGGTCTACCTAGAACCGAGGGTGGGAATTCGGGGCAAGGCCAGCGCGGCCTGGGGCCAGCCCGGAGGATTGGACAGACGTGGGCAAGGCCTGGGTGGGAGGCGGGGAAGGCCTGTGCACAGGACTACAGAGCAGAGGCGGGGCCAGGGAGAAGGGCGGGGCGAAAGCAAAGAAGGCGGTGTGTGGGCGGGGCCAGCACAGAGAAGGAGGAGTTGTAGGCGTGGCCAGCTGGGTCAGGGAATGCTGGGGCGGGCCCGTGGGAAGGACGAGTAAGGGGGCGGGGTCAATTTGAGGACAGCTGAGGCTGTGTTCTAGTGAGGAGGACGAGCAAAGGGGAGGAGTCCACATGAGAGTGTAGCTAAGGGGCAGGGGCAATGCAAACAGGTCAGAATGAGGGACAGGGTCAATGTGAGGAGGGCCGCCTGAGACGGGGGTCAATATGAGCTGAACGGCTGCGGAGCAAGAGCTAATGTGAGGGCGGATCAGGGGCAGAGGCAATGTAGGGAGTACGACTGATAGGCGGGATCAGTGTCATAGTGGCTGAGGGACAGGGTCGACAGGAGGAGGATGGCTGAGGAGCGGGGTCAATGTGAGGAGGACGAGCTGAGGGGCGGGGTCAACGTGAGGAGGGACGGCTGAGGGGCGGGACCAATGCGAAGAGGATAGGCTGAGGGGCGGGGTCAGAGCGAGGAGGATACGCTAAGGGGCGGGGTCCGCACGAGGAGGACGGATGAGGGGTGGAGCCAGCGCGAGGAAAGAAGGCCAGGCCCAGCCTGGGTGAGAACGCGGAAGCGGGTGCAAGGAGAGAAAAGATGAGCAATAGTTTAGGGCGGGGCCAGCGGGAAGGGCGGTCTGGGGGCGGGGCCAGCGGGGTGAGAAGACGCGGCACAGAGGACGGGCCGGGCGGGGCGAGAGGCGGGGCCGCCGCCAACTACGCGAAAGCCCCGCCCGCCTGGCCAGCCTGAGGGGAGCGCCCTGGCGGCGGCCGCCGGTTCGCCGCTCGCGGCTCGCAGGTTCCATTGAGAAAAGCTGAGCGGCGGCGGCGGCGTCTGCGCCGAAGCAGAGAAGCCGCCACCAGCCCGCCGCCCGCCGGGCAGTCCGCGCGCCCGGAGCGCAGGGCCGTGGCCTCAGGCCTCCGCGGCGGCGCCGGCGGCCCACGCGCGGGCGCGGCGGGCTGGGGCGCAGGCCAAGGCAGCCGTGGAGCCCACGGGCCGGGGGCATGAGCCGCCCCGCCACCCGCCGCGCCCCTGCCGCCCGCCGCCGCCCGCCAGGGGCTAGAGGCGGCCGCCGCGAGGGCGCACGGCGCCGGAGACATGTCCAGGAGGAAACAGAGCAATCCCCGGCAGATCAAGCGTGAGTCAAACTTTGCCCGCGGTGCCCGCCAGACCCCCGCTGGCGCACAGCCGCCCTGCGCCGCCCCTGTTCGGCCGCCCAGCCCCGCTGCGCCCGCGACCTTCACCCCGCGCCGCGCCCCCCGCGCCGAGTGCCAAGCGCGCCGTAATCTAATCTCTGCTGGCGGGCAAGGCCCCCGCGTCTCGGCATGGGCACCCAGGGGGTCCGGTCCCCGAAGAGGGTGGCGGGTCCCGAGAGCCGGAAGGAGAGTGGCTGGGGGCGCGGCTCCAGCAGAGCCCGGCCACCTCGCGGCCTGCACCTCCCCCGCATCAGAGATGGTGCGGCGATAGGGCGGCCCCGATCTGGGCTCAGATAAAGTTTAAAATATTCCATTCTGCAAGTCCCATCCTGATAAGATCGCTCTGTCGGGACGGGCTGAAATTGTGATCTTATCTGGCGCGCTTGACTCTCCCAGGCTTTGTTTGTATCTAGAGGCAGAAGGAGAAAGACCTGGGAGTAAGGGGGACTTGGGGCTGCGGGGACCGGCGGGCGCCCACCGCAGCGCTTTGGCTGCAGAGTGACAAGGCAGCGGGATAGGTAGTGGAGATTGCTGCAACACAGGCGCTGGGTACTGGCTGACCAAACCCCCTTTATCCGCTCCGGCTCTGGAGTTTTCGATCAGACCTCTGCCTGCTGGGAGACATGTGTTGGTCCGACCCACCAAGTGCCCCTAACAACGCTACATGGGCAAATGATGTATGCCCATGGGCACCTCTCTCTCCACCCCCGCATCCGAGGGGTTATTCGGAACCATCCTGGGACCTCCGGGACTCAAACGTTGTTCCCAAGAGAGTCCAAGTTTCTCGCAGGTCCTCCGTTGGGCATTTCCCCCGAGCAGGGCAGACCCTATCCTCCTACATAACCCGTGCCCCTACAGTAAGAGCCTCTTGAGCTCTCTGGGCCACCAGGTTGCGGGGCCTCTTGGCTGCTCTAGGAGCGAGTAAGCACACAGGAAGAGCTCCTCCCCACGCCACACCAATAATAACTTCGCGCCTCTCCCGGCAGGGCGCGGGGCTTCCTCCCTGGAGCTTCCCTTTGGCGAGAGCGACAGGTCATCTGGGCTGCCCAGGAGGTGACGGGAGGGGGGCTGGGCATCCGGCTTCCCAGCTCCAGGCGCCTGAGCTGCCCACATGACACTGCCACCAGGACCCAATGTGCATTTTAGCTTGAGAGCGTACCCCTACTACTCAAGTCTGGAGCGGGGGATGGGGGTAGACGCAGGGAGGAATCTGGGTTCTGGTAACCCGACTCCCCAAATGCGAGCTGGACCTGTTTTCCGAAAGTCTCCTTCTATCATGTCAACTGAAGTATTAAAGCCACCCACGGGTCCGGATCTGTGCTGGTTCTCTGGTTTCTTTTTCCCTTCCTCGCCTGTGCGCCTCTGCCGGGTTCTGTTCTCGCGTGTATGTGTGTGTGCGTGAGCGTGTGTGTGTTTCAGTTTGATGAGAAATGCAGATAGCTAGGGCAGGGAGATCTCAGGTTGGGAACGGATCGCCAGCGCTGATAAGCCCGCGGGAGCCCAGGAGAGTCCAACCCACTTCGGTCAGCGAAACCCCGCACTCTGAGATCCAGGACCCAGACTGTGCAGGAGAGCCCCTCTGATCCCCTCACAGTGCCCCACGACTCAAGCAGAAGAGGCGAGCAGGCCTGGGGGGCGGGGCCCTGAGCCCTCTGTGCAACTCGTGGCCGGGGCCCCTCCTCCCATAGCAGATCTAAACGCGTTAAGATGCGAATGTTGATTGTCACCAAGCGGAGGCGTCTGCTCGCCGGCTCTCTACCCAAGGCTGTGCGTGAGGCCCTCACAGCTGCGCGCCTGCTGCCCTGGCCTCACCTGTGGCGGGTCTCAGGCTGCGGAGGGGAAGCAGGCTGAGCTCTAGGGGCCGACGCCCTCCACGCCCCCACCAAAGCCGGGTTGCAGCTGCCCGCGCCTCTGTACGCCTTTTGTTCTGCGCAAAGATAGATGTGCCGTGCCGATAAGGCTTGCAACCGATGGCAGCCGCGATAGCGCTTCCATTTATTAACTTCAAACGTGGGAGAGGGGGGAGGGCGAGGCAAGAGCGCGGCCTTAGCCAGCCAGATGGCTGACACGATAGGCCAGGCCCCTGGAGGGGACGAGGGGCAGGGTACAGCTCGGGACCCTCGATGCCCCGGCCCACCAGCTTTCCTCTTGCCCAGTCGATGTAAGCTCTGATAAGTGGGGGCCTAAGCGTGGGCCAGTCCGCCCAATGGCGATTGCCAAGAGTGATAAGAGGCCTTATCTACGGCCACCAGGCCCCGCTGAGTTCGAGGCAACAGCAGTGTGGGGGCGTCCGGCGGCAGCAGGGGGCCTGGGCAGCAAATGAGGGAACAACGTGGGGTGGGGGTGTCCATCTGGGACACTTTCCCCAAACATACTTAATTGGCAAGAAGTTGATCTTCCCCCTGCGGCCAGTGGTACAGTCCATCAAAATGAAAGAAAACTGACTTCTGCTGCCTGAGAGGAGGGGAGAGAGTGAGCGGACACTCCACCCCTCATTCCAACTAGGTGGCACTCAGAGGCTAGGGGCGGTTTGTCACCTGCGAAAGGTGATTTCCCCTGAATCATGCTGGGTTGCTCTTGGTTCCTGGTAAGTCTTAGGTGTGACCCATGTGGAGTTATTGAAGAAAAACTCAAGGTGGTTTCCACCAACCTGGCTGCTTTTGCGAAGCCCCGGAGGTGCATGTCGGAAGAGATCTGTAGAGATCTCCCTGAGCAAACAGTTACTGAGAGCTTGTTGTGTGCTGTGTGTGCAGTGGAGTGTTTATTATACTCCTGCTGTATGCAGTTCTTTACTTATTAAGTACCTGCTGTATGCAAGCACTGACTCAGTTCTACCCACAGTATGAGCAAAGGACGGAGCCAGAGGTACAAGCAGGCCAGTCAGGGTCGCTTCTGAGCAGCCTCTAGACTATCAAGAAAAGGCCAGCTAGGGGTGTACTTCCATGGACAGTAAACCGGCCTCAGTTTCCTGCTTTGGAAAATTGAGCTGTTTGCGTATGTGATGTGATGAGCTGAAAGACAAGATGCTGGTGGGCACCAAATCAGGAAGGTTCCGACATGCAGGGCTGGCCTCAGTTTCCCCCTTTGAAATAAGATCAGCTGAGATAAGCATTCAGGGCTACAGGGAGCCTCCAGCTCAGGCAGGAGTTACTGATCCCAGATCCTAAAAGATGCAGGTCACCAGACACAGGTTTGGAGGAGGAGTCTAGGACTTACCACATCCCACCTGGTGCAGCCGCCCTTGCCTCTGAGCAGATATTTTCACACATTCTTACAGTTCAGTTAAGCAAATTAGTGGTAGCCACAGGATGACTAATTCACTCCAGGCCCAGAAGCCATCTGCCAGCCCCTTCTAATACCTAACACCCACCCACAGGGCTGGTGGTGTTGACAGCAGGGGACAGCCCCATTCCCAGGAGAGCTGGGGTGAAGCCCCAGTAGCAGCCGGATAGTTTTTTAGCTATATTTTATGGTCACAGGAGGACAGTTTACAGAGAGCACTCCCCACTCCCCTTTGTAAGTATGGGACGTCCATCCCTGAGGTCAGGTCCCTCAAGGGCTTTAGTGGGTGACATCTGGAGATTACTCTGTCTCCCTGTCTTGCTTTCCTGACTGTGTCTGCCATTTTAGAGAGTGAGAGTGGGGGACTAAGAACTGCTCCCCTGCAGCCCTGCAGACCATTAGCATCGGTCTGGTACTTGACATAATAGTCCTCTAACGTACCAGAGTGGTACTCTCTGCAGAGGGGCCGAGGCAGGAAGCACCATGGTGAATGAACCGTTCCCTGACTCTGCAGCCCACATGGTCTCCTGCCAGTGGCGTTCCAACCTTCCTGGAGCCTGAGAGGACATTAGATAGATGTAGTACAGGCAAAGGCAGCAGTATCCCGGTCATGGATAGTAACCAAGTTCCTGCCCTGTACTGGGCCTGGCTGAACCTATGCAGGCCCGGTGTTCACACCATTGTACCTCCAGGAAAACGAGTGCTAAAAATTAACCTGTGCCCCAGAAAGTAATGAAGCCAGAGATGGACGCTGCCCTTGCTGTTGGGACCAGGAACCCGTCTAAGTGTCTCACCACACTCTGGCTCCTGCCTGCTCTCAGTCATAGTCCTCAATTTTCACATCTGTACAGTGGGCCTATAGGAGGGCTGAGGGGCTCTGCTGTCCTTTCTCAGCTGCCTTGCCGTCCTAGTGTTCCTCTCTGAGATGCTTTAATTCAAGCTGAGCAGCTGGGGAAGCCCTACCCAGCCCTACCCTGGCCTGAGCCTGGGACCCAGTCCCAATGGCCCAGGCCCCTCCCCGGAGGTCACAGGAACCCAGTATGGCACCGATTTAAGTGGGTCAGTTGGGGAGAAAGGAGGAGGAATGTGATGCCATTAATTGTGCCCCTTATCTCCAGTTTCTATGCCAACCAGACGGTCCCGGGGCTTGACGGCTCGTGAATAATACTCCAGGCCGGCCTATCTGCCATCGACAGGCCTCACGAAGGCAGCTGTTGCCTCCTGATTGGTATCGAAAAACCCATGAACCCAGCCCACATGGAGCTGCCTGGCCATACTCAGGCCCTGCTGACTCCTGCCCACCTGCCCACCATCCCTTTGAGGCCACCTGGAGGTACTTATGGTCCTTGCTCCCATTTCACAGATGGGGAAATTAAGGCCATAGCCACACATTGCCTTGCAGACCTCTTCTGGCTGAAGGTATGGCAGAGGGAGGGCAGCAGCGCTTTCAGGAATCATATCATTCATACCCCACCCTGTCCCCTCTGTCAAGCCATGTGACCTTGGGGATAGAGATAGCCCAGTCAGGGCTTGTGCTCCAGTAGAGACATTAAGGGCTCTGTTCAGGCATCTTCAGCCTGGGTGCTTTTACAGGGCTTCTCCTGGGACAAGTTTGCTGACACCCAGCTCCTCTGGCTTCTGAGGAAGAGCCTGACTCAGCTGTGCCCCACTCCTTGGGACCACCAGAGCCAGATACTTGCTGGAAGTTCTTATTGCCTGTAGAGCCGTGGACAGGCGTGTCATGAGAGCAAGAGCCTTGCTTTCCCACCCACTGTATGGGTGATGCCTGTCTCCAGAAGCAGCTGTAGCCCCTGCCCTGTTGCCCCTTTCCTACCCTTCTCTCCATGACCCTGTCCAGCTCCTCTGAGATGGGACATCCCTGTCCCAAGATCTTCCCCATGAGATCTCAATGTGTCACCTGCAGGGCCCTGCCCGTGGCCCACAGATGTGGCATAAATGTGAGGTCCCTGTTCCTGGCCAGCCTCTCCCTCCTGCATAGTCATGCTGACTTGCTAAGGGAGCCTCTGGACTGTGCAGCCATGGTGTGTTGTGATCTTCCTTCAGACCCCTCCGCCCTCTTCTCCCCTCTGTGCTCTCTAGTGGTGTGGATCCAGGCCCCAGGAGCCCCTTGGATCTCCCAGATTAGTGCCCATTCTACAGCCGGTAGGCTAGTGAGAGAGAGGCTTGGGCAGATGGGAGCATGGGACATGGGCACCAGTGTGGGGAAGACCAAGGAGCGTCCGTGGCATGTAGAGTTGCCTGAACAGAACCCTCCTGCCTCAGCTGGAACACAAGCCCCAAGAAGCATGGGCTGCTTCTACCCCACTGAGGTAGATGGACACACTGGTAACCTGCAGGAAGTTAAGCTCTTACCTGAGGGCTGGCTCTCTCACTAATGTGAGCATGGTGATGGGGCTCGCCAAGGTCACATGACCTGACCGGAAAGACCCCTGTCCAACGTCACATAAGGTTGTCTAGGCTCAGGAGCCCAGCTGGCCCCGACCAGGGCCCAGAAAACCACAGGGGCTGTTGAGACTCTGAGCAAAAGAAGCAACCCCACAATGGAGTCTGGTGATGCCAGTTATGCTGGCTAGAGCGGTCCCCATGCCAGCCCTGCGAAGTCTACGTCTGAGAGGCCAGGGCCTCCCCTTCCCTCTTCCCATTCCAGGTGAGCTTTCATCTCTAGCATATGGTCCTAACTTTAGGGTCCTCAGCTCCTAGCCCCAGTTTCTCCCCAGGGGCCTCAGTCAGTCTTATCCTGGTTCTCAGCCAGCTTGAGTTCTCTCACACACCGAGTGGGAACAGCAGGTCCTAGCCTGGAGAGTGGTGTTCACCACTTAGGAGTGATCTACAATAGGTACTAAAGGGACATCAGCTGTTCAGAGTGGACTCCATCAAAGGGACCCTTGGTAGCATGACCCCCATTGCCTATGAACTCTGGGCTACAAGCCTAGCCCTTGCTTAGAGCCAGCAACCGCAGAGGAGGCCCCATGGAGAATGGCTCGGTCTGGCTTCTCTGGACACCTGTGTGTAAGTGGCCCTTCCACCTTATAGAGTAGGAGCTGGCAAGAGCATCTCCCTTTTAGGGCCGTCCAGAGAGCATGGGAGGTGTGCACTGAAGTATGGGTGACTTGGTACTAGGTGGACACTGCCGGTCCTGCTGGCTTTTGGTGTTGGTAAATGCCTGGTGGTCTTTCCCCACTCTTGTTATGGGTGAGAACATCAAAGCACTCTGAGGCCAACTACCCCAGGAGCCAGGGTGGAGTCTTTGAACAGAAATCTGCAGCCCACGGGCTCAGCCCCACCATCCTGTGTGTCTCTGGAGCCTCTCTGGAGGCCGACTTTTCCCCTCCTTCCTCAGCAGCCCTCTGAACAAGAATATGGCAACTTATGCAGAGTTGGCCAGGCACAGCAGCAGCAGAAGCAGCACCCCCACACACACACCTGCTGGGCTGCTGTCACTGCTGCCACCACCTCATGCACCTCAAGTACCCCTTGTCCCTTACCTGCTCTAACTGGCTGTGGCCTTGGCTTTTCCATCTGTGGAGTGAATGGTGGCTGCACTCTCTGAGCCAGTGAGGTGTAGGCTGGTTCCCAGGCCTTGATCAAGGTCTACAGTAGACCGTGGTAGTGCTCCCCATAACTGCGAGTGCTCCTGTCTACTGAGCGCTCGCCCCGCATTCCTAAGCACCTCTCTCTCTAGGTGCTGTCTTAGGTTGGGGTTCCCCTTTTATGCAGAAGAATTAGGGGATTGGAGTTCTTTTCTTGCCCCACAAGGATCTGGAGTATCAAGGAGGCCGTTCTAGAGTCTCACGGCTATGCGTGAGTCTCTTTATGGAAACCGCCTGCCTGGGTTGGGGCGTGCAGCCCTCTCTGCTCCCACCGTACAGGGCCTCTTGTGAGTCCTCCTCTTGGGCCTCCTGTGAGTCCAGCCTTCTGAGCTTCTCCCTACCACACACGGCACTGTGATGCCTACCTGTCAGGAGACAAGGGTTAAAGAGAACTGGCAGGGGACACGTGGCCAGCTAGAGCCAGGGAAGAGGGAAACGGGCCTTTGTCCTCTTCCCCTTGTCGCTGATGGCCAGCTCTCGGTGTCTGCAATTCTGTCTCCCCCGAGATAGCTTCTTGCCAGTTCCTCCTGATATCTGACTTTTAGCCCTATAGCTTTCTCATCGTCCCCTTAGCTTACCCTTGCCACAGTTGCCTATTCTCTCACCCTAGGAGGAAGGAAGGGGGGCAGGGCTAAGGTTCTCAGTCCTTCCTGCAAAAGTCATTGCTGTTCAGGGACAAGGTATCCATCCCCACCTTGCTGGAGTAGCCTCCAGTGAGGGCCAGGATCTGCAACTATCCCTCCAGGACCCCTCTGGCTTCTGGTACACAGATTTGTGATGGGAGTGGAAACTGAGGCTCAGAGCACTGGTGTGGGTGACCTCACCCAGTCTCCCTGCATTCAGCTCTACTTCCCTGTATGACCACAAGCACTTGCCGAGTGGGTCCCAGCCCAGATTTGTGTCTGCTCCCCACCAGCCTGAACAACCTGGGCTCAAGGCCCAGATGGAGAAACCAAGGCTTATAAAGTTCAAAGATCAGATCCGTGGGAGAGTCACCATGTGGATGTTTGGGGTGAGAGAGAGCAATGGCCATTGATGGCTGGGGACTGAAGTGGAAAGGGGAGCAGCCACACCCTCTTTGAAGCCCAAGGTCTGAGGCTTTCAAGTGGGTCTCAACCACAGCGGGTTCTGGTCTCAATACTGCTCCCAAGGTTTTAGCAAAGATCAGAGCTGCAGGAGACTGGCTGGATTTCACTCTTCTGCTGCCTTTGTGCCGTCTGTTTTCCTTCCCGTTTCCCGGGCCACCACACCACCTCTCCCCTATCGAGTCCCACACCCTGCTTGACCAAACCTAGTTGCCCAGGGACAGGGCATCCAGACTCGCCAGGCAGCCTGGACAGTCCACAGGCACCAGGCCTTCCTTCACCTAGTTGGCCAGTCAAGCCCTCTCTTGGAGCAGCTGCAACCTGGTCCTCCCTGCACTGTCTCCGGTCCCGGCCTCCTCCGGCGCAGGTTTCAGCTCCTGTGATAACTCGGAAAGTTGAACTGGCCCCATTACTGCACCGAGATGGTTGGCAAGATACAGCTCGATAATGGAGGAGATACCCACGTCTCGGTGGCCAGCGGCCTGGGCTCCCGCCCATTAACATTCCCCACCAGCGATCCGCGCTATCTCCTCTCCTTCCACTCCTCCCGCAGATAAGAATGGAAATTCTGACTTCATAGCTCACTGATTAAAGTGTCTGGATTTCTTGATAATACACAGATAAATTATGTTTTTGAAAAGGAAGGTAGGGAGGAGGGTGGAGAAAAGGGGGCCCTAGAGGGGAGCCCTTGGCTGACTCTCAGGAGATGGCCCTCCCAGCCTCTAGTCTAGGCTGGTAGCCACCAAATGTCCAGCCCCCGAAACTGCAGTCAGACCCAGTTAAGCCCAGCAGGCCCCACTCAGAGCAGATTCTGGTACAGGGACTCCCAGGCCTCCAGAACTGATGGCTGCCCCACAGCACACGCGCGCGCACACACGCACACACACACACACACACACACACACCCTTGGGCAGATCTCTGTAACAACATGGCCTTGTTTGCGCAGTAGACATGGTGCCTTTGCAACCTCACCAGGCAGCTTTGCCTGTGTGCCCTGCTGCCCTGCAGTGCCTGGTTAGACCATAGGTGGTTCAGTAAGTGTCAGTGTGACCATGCAAAGCCACGCCCACCAGCTATGAGGGCCCCCGCAACACTCAGAAGCCCAATGGGCCCCAGGCCTGTCCTCAGCCATTGTGCCTCCCAGCTCAGCCCAGCTGCCGCTCATGACAGATGGTGCCCGGATGGGACTCAGGTGCATTGCGAGCTTGTCTGGATAAAGCTGCCTCCTTCAGCTGATCCATCCAAGATCCTCGCTGATGGTGTGATGCGCTGAGATTAGAGCTGCGCCAGGCTAATCCTCCTGCTGAGGGACAGGTAAGGCAGCTGTGGGGGCGTGAGGCACCTGCTGTGTGAGAAGAGAAACCAGAGGCTGTCAGCCCCAAACATCCCTTACGATGGTGGCCAGGCCACGCTGGTCTGGGCGCTCTAGACACACTGGCAGGAGCCCCTTCACAAACCCTCCTGGACCCAGTGGGGTGGGGGCACTCCACTCTTTTCCCTGCTGTGTGGATATAAAATCCTTCCTGAGAACTGAAACTCAGGAATCCCAGAGATAGGGAGGCCCAAGGAGGGCAAGAACTTCCTGTGTGGTCCTGGGTCTTCCAGGTATGATGGCCCCAATGCGGGCCCAATAGCTGAGGATAGCTGTTTGACTGAATTATATATGTACCCTTGGACTCATTCTGCTTCTGACACCGAGTCCTCCCATTGTCCCTCATTTCTCTTCTGATGACTCAAGTTCACACAGCATAGGAGGCACCCTGACCTAGAGGCTCTGTCCAGATCGGAGCCTCCACCTACCTATAGGTTCTGAGGTCTTTGCAGTTACAACCCCGCCTCTATAAAGGGTCCTGGTCTCCCCACTTTAAAGGGAAGGCATGGGCCCAGAAGGGCAATGCTTAGGATTACCCAGCCCTACTTCCCGATGGACGCAGATTGGTCTCAAGGGCCTGGAATTCAGAGACCCTCTTGTCTCTGCCTCCCAGTGCAGAGAGGGAAGAGTGCACCATCACAGCCGGCTAAATGGGTGTGCTTAGTCTTGCTTATTGCTTGTAGAAATTTCCTTTGCCCCCACAAAAGAGGCTCCTTTGGTGGGAAAGTTGGTTTGAAGGGACAGAGAGACAACTGGATAGTAAATGCTCTCCATGAAAGCTGGAGGACCTGAGTTCCGGTCACCAGCCCCCATATCAAGAACCAAGCCAGGTAGTGTGAGCCTGCAGCCCCAGTGCTGTGGACACTGAGACATGTCGCCTCTGGGCGCCACTGTTTCCCTCTAGGGCAAACAGTTCCCACAGGACTTCTGGATGAGGTGTCAGGCTCAGGGTTTCCGACCACCGCCACCTGGATGATTTTAGAATGTTTGTCTTTGTCATCCTGGGTCACTATCCCCACCCCTTCCTGACTAATCACCAGAATTTCATCCCCGGAGTGTCAGAGGAATCACACTATGGCCCATCAAGCTCAAGAATAGAAGAGGGGGTTGGGGTCCAGCCTACCCATCACCCTGAGGTTCCCTGTTCTGAGCCTCAGTTTCCATATCTGTAAAACGGGACTAGAGATGCAAAGATTGCCCTGCCGTCCTGGTCCTGTTCCCCAGGACCTCTAGCTGTATTCTCTGGCCACCCCATTGACCCCATGCCTCCAAACTGTGCCCACCAAATCCAGACTGCTAGACTCAGATCTGTCTGACCTGGCTATGTAACCTTGGGTCAAGCACTTCCTTTACTGGGCTTGGCTACCTCAGACAGCAAACAAGGCAGGGAGTGTCCTTGCAGGTCCTTGCGAGGCACTGAGGAGACAGCTCGGGAACCCTGGAATCCTGGCAGACAGGTGGGACCCCCACCCCACCCGCCCAGGTCCTTCTCCGGGCCTGTCCCCCTTCCTGGCTGGTGCCTGAAAGAGAGGCCTCCTTCTTAAGCTCCACGGGTGTGGGAGGGAATGGGGTGGGTGTGTTCCGCCCTCTCAGGCCCCCAACCAAAAGAAGAAAGAAAGGGAACCTTGATAAAAAGAGCGATAGGGCGCCATGCGTGGAGGAGCCGCTATCACCCCATCTATCTGCCTGCTCACTCGCGGTTCTTTCTCCTTATCTCACCCCTCCAAATGCCAGGAACAAAAGCGCTGCAGACTTACACATATTGCCAAGCCCATGGCCCAACTCAGGGCTGCCAGGAGAGATGGCCCTGAACTCTAAAAGGAAAGTTGAGGCCCCTCACCCTCGTCATTTTGGAAAAGGAAGACCCCAATGGCCCATTCTTCTACATGGCCACTGGGATGGAATTGTCCAGGAGTGGATGGCTAGAGGAAGGGGATGTCTCCACAACACCCCTCGCATATTTGCTGTGTGACCTCGGGTCAGTCTCTTCCCCCTGAGGCACCCAGGGTGGATTTAAGTTCCTAAGAATAGGTTTAGTGGGGCCTGAATGGGACGAGTCTTTCCCCATAAAGCTCTTTCCTACCTAAATCTTCCTCAGGTCAACCAGAATCTAACAGTTTCCAGAACACCCCCAAGGTCCAGTCCCACCTATGTCTCTCTCCTGAAAACTCCAAAGCCCTGTGGATTGTCTTAGAAACTTCCTGGGCTCCCCAGAGCAGCTCCGTGGAGCCCTGGCCCCCAGGTCCTACTTTCCTCCCACCGCTGTCCAGCCCCTGCTAGCAGCCAATGAAAATAGAGTGTGCAAATGAGCAGACTTGAGGCTCAGAGATTGGCTACAGTTCCATGGAGGGGTGGGGCCTTTTCTTAAGCAGAGAGGTTGTACCTGTCTGGCCTAGGCCCACTGGGTGGAAGTCCTCCCGGGCTTCTGAACCTTCTTACGGAACCTGTGTTTGCCTTGGACAGGCCAGCCTTTGAGTAAGCTCTGCTGACCTCAGCCTAAGCCACACCCTCGAGCACTAGGACCTGGGCATTCCACAAACACTACAGTCAGCTCCTGTGCCCAAAGAGAATGGGGAAGTGAGAAGTGGAGCCGGACAGGCAGCAGAGGCTGGCAGCTCCCTCCCTCCCCTCCCCCCAGACCCTCCTCGCGTTATTGGCCCCATCCCCTGCTGCGTCTGCCTGCCCGGTGACTCACTAGGAATGTTGCTGACCAGGCCTATGTGGCCCTAGGCTCCTAGGAGGCTAGGGATCTCCATTTGTCACACCTCAGTTTCCTAATCTGTAAAATGGAAAGGAACCTAGTCCCTCAGCTTGCCAGGATGGTTTGGAACCTCAACCCTGCCCCAGGCCTCAGTTTCCCTACCCACATCATGGGGTCATTCTAGAGTCGCCCATTCCACATTCTTTTCAGAGCTGCTGAGATGGGAACCTGATCCCACCCTCCAGCCTCTCCGCTCCTCAGGGTACTGTATTGCAGAACTGGACCCATAGTTACAGCAGTGGGCGGCGCCCCTGACTCCCGCAGCCCCCTCAAGCCTCTGACCTAACAGCCAGGGTCATGGGTGTTCTTTTAAATGTGTAAGTGCAAATCGGTGGAACAAGGTGCACCGGAAAACTCAGGCTGAGACCTCAGGGAGGGAGAGTCCGAGTGACCCCATGGCCCCCACACTCTGGTCTGTCACCTGTTTGTATAAACTATGTGTGAGGGTACACTATTTCATCCCATGGCCTTCCAGGTGGCCTCTCAGTCCCTGCTCCAGCTTCCCTCGGAAGCGCAGGGCTGGATAAAAGCCGCCTGCTTGCTTCTAGATCAGTCTTGCTGTCTTGGGAAGAAAAGGAAGGAGGAAAGGAACAGGGTCAAGTCAGTCTGAGAAGCTGGCATTACCACAGACAGAGGAGCCTGAGGAATCCTGAGGGATCCACCAAGTGCTCTGAAACAGAGACAGGGAAGGGACCATGGCTGAGGCACTGATGATGCGGAAGCCCCACGGTGTTGAGTCAGAGACAAAGGGCAGAGCTGAGTGGGGTTGGGGTGGTGTGGACAGTGGATCCTGCTGGCGTTGGTGAGGATGTGAAAGACACAGCACAGGGCCTCATGTGTAAGCAGGGCAGGCAGAGGATGGGATACCCACAGTGTGGGAGGGGATGGGTACCCACAGTGTGGGAGGGGATGGGTACCCACAGTGTGGGAGGGGATGGGGTACCACAGGGTGGGGACCCACAGTGTGGGGAGGGGAGGGTGTGGGAGGGATGGGCACCCACAGTGTGGGAGGGGACCCCACAGTGTGGGAGGGGTGTGTGGGAGGGGATGGGATGGGAGGGGGGTACCACAGTGTGGGGGGGAGTGTGGGAGGGGATGGGGGTGTGGGAGGGATGGGCACCCACAGTGTGGGAGGGGATGGGTACCCACAGTGTGGGAGGGGATGGGGTACCCACAGTGTGGGAGGGGATGGGTACCCACAGTGTGGGAGGGGATGGGTACCCACAGTGTGGGAGGGGATGGGTACCCACAGTGTGGGAGGGGATGGGTACCCACAGTGGGTTTGGGTAAGTGCTCAGAGCACTGTGCTGTTCCGGGTGGGCAGCCCAGCCTGCTGAGTGGAGGGCTTGGCACACAGGAGCCATCCCCTCCTGAGCAGCCATCTGCCTCTCTCCCTCTGACCCGTGCCATGCAATGCCGGCTCCATTAGTGAGGCCTGCCCCCATTGCTCAGTTCTTATCACCCATTTAGAGAAAGGATCACTCCAGCCTCAGCGCCCATCTCCACCGTGCTGCTTCCTCCTCTTTGCTTCAGGCTCTGAGCTGTGGCCTCAGTTGCCCCTGCCTAGCACTTGGCCTCAACAGCCCCAGGCCCCATCCTAACGCAGGACCCCAGGGCACTGACCACCCTCGGGAAGCACAACAGCTCCGGCCTCTGTGATATCCCTGGCCCTCCCCCATGCATCCCCTCCCCCAAAGCACAGGCCATGGCTTCCCAGAGTGAAACAATCTTGTGTAATCTATCAGTGGCTATCAGGCCCATCGAGGGGAGGGACGGGAGTGGCTGGGCCTAGAGATGGCGCCAACCTTTAGCGTTGATAAAGTTTCCGAGTTCAGCTGTGATGAATGTTGAGTAAGCGCAGGCCGCAGATAGGATGTGGACTTGGCAGGCCCTAGGCTCCGGCTGAAACCAATCTCTCTCTATCAGCCAGGCTGGGCTTTCTCAGGCCCCCGGCCCTTTTCCCTCCTCCTAGCCTCCCTTTCTCTCAGCCTTGCCCCACCCATGCCCCTGCCCCTGGGGACAGGGTAAAGGACCAGCTTGCTGACTGGATCTGTCCTGAGAGAGGAAGCAGGCTCAAGCCAAAGGGAAGACACTAAGGGAGCTCACAGAGGTAGCTGTTGAAACCTCAGGGAGCCAGGGCCCAGGACACCCCACCTCCACAGGTCCTGCCTCTTCAGGCTTGGCACTTGGTAATGCTGCTCACTGTACTCGATTAAACCTCTGCTCCCTCCAGGGCCTTTAGACCTAGTTCTCAGTTTTGATTAAATGCCACCTCCTCTGAGAAGCTCCAGTCCTCCACCCCTTCCCCATCTCATGCAGACTGAGGTACATAGGCCCACATCTGTCTTCATCCCACACTGAATCCCCTCCCTTGTCTGCACAGTCAGTCAGTCAGTCCCCAGCTAGGGATGGATGCTGCCTGGAACTTCCTGTCCCTCCAGAGCCTCTCTATCGGCCCTTCATCAGATGTAAGGTCAGATGTGGGTCCCTGAACCCTTGCAGCCCAGCTAGGTCTCCATTATGTATGTCCCTGAAGAGCAGGCCAGGTGGCGGCTAGGATGGCTGCCTTCCACCTTGGTTTCCACATGGCTTTGTAGAGTCCACATTCCTGCACGGTGGTGTGATGGTCAGGCTCTGAAGGACTCCAGTGAGCCATTGAGGACAGTGTGCATGTGTCTGCAGGGAGCTGTAGATTCTAAAGACTGCAGGTACACCAGGAGGGGGCAGGGGTCACCCCCACAAAACAGACGGGTGTCCTGACTCCAACTGTGCCAGGAGCAGACCTAGGAACCCGGGGTGGATGGAAGCAGAGGTGGGAAGGGATGGGGGATGAGGGAGGGAAATGGCCCAACAAGGGGAACAGCAGGACCTTAGTTCTCATCTCCTGTGAACCAGGACTGGAGAATGCAGGACCCTGAGTGCCTCGCTGATCTACCGATAGTGAGAGCCTGTTACTCTCTGCCTCAGTTTCCCAGAGTAGCCCCAAATCGGAGAGCTCACAAGTGTCATGTGCTGTTAGAATTGGCCAGCCCAAGGGCCGAGGTGTGTCTCTGGCTGGTGGTACAGTGTGAAACTATGTGAAGCCCACAGCTGGGGTGCCGGGTCCTCAGAGGCTTCCCGAGGCCCCACAGCTACACACAGACCAGCCAGAAGAGCAACAGAACAGCTCAGGGCAGCAAAGCCACCGCCACATTCTGCCCATTAAATCGGAGTTGGCTTCTGTGTGAGAGTTGGAAACAGGAGTGGGATAAATTTCCAGGAGGGGAGAGCTCTGGGCTGCCCATCTGGGCTGCTAGCATCCCAGCTGTGTGAAGCCCTGGGCCCTCTGGGGATAGGCAAGGGAAGGTGACTGTGTCAGAGATTTTCAGTGACTCCTTTTAAAGTTTCTGGAACCAATTTGACCTCAGGTCGCCAGCATGTGTTTCTTTTCACGAGACAGCATGTGTTTCTTTTCACGAGACAGCGTCGTGCAGAGCTCTGCATTTTATCTGGGCTGCATGTCACCCACACACCCTTTTTTCCCAGTAAAGATCCATGCCTTTAAACATCAAGCAGCAGGAAACGCCTGCATTTTATTGTGTGTGAATCATATCTCAATAGGATCTTTTTAGTGTTTGAATGCTGAGGTCTGTATAGGCCCATGTTTACTAGAATGTGGGTCCTGACTCTGCCAGACCCCTGCTTGGTCCTCTACTGTGACATTGCCCAGTGACGGAGGAAGGTGTGTATCACCTTCTAGGATGTCCTGAGCTCCAGATCCATGCAACTGGGGTGGCCCCTCATGATGCTCACAGCCAGGCACAGAAGCCGTCACAGGTCAGCCACCCAAGACCACACAGGGTATAGAGGATCAGGCAAGACGTAGAAGGTCGTAGGGCTCAAGACTCCTCGGAAAGGGAAGTGAGCTCCCTGCCCCAGGGTCTGTGTGGACACCCTCTGTGACACACACTGGGTGAGAAACAAATTCTACAGTCCCATCCTGCATCCGTTCAGCCCCTGTGCCACCCAGCTGTGAACAGGTCACAGACTCAAAGATGGTGGCCCCTGGCTACTGCCCCAGCTCGGCTGTCATTATTGGGAGCTCCAGGGGGCAGACACCCTTCTCCTTCTAGGGCAGGACATGTGCTCAAGTGAACAAGCAATGCTATATGGGCAGCTCTACACGGCCTGCCTACTGTGGGCCGTGTCCCTTCTGGGCTCTGTGTGACCGTGTCGCTCCAGTAGTGTCCTCATCTCTACTGCCAGTTTGCCTGTCTCTTCAGCGCCTCCCCAGCAGCACCCCAAGTTGACATTGAGGTTGAGGTCAAGGTTGAGACCAACACACTGAATACCTGCTAAGCCTTGAGGGCCACAAAGGTCTCTGAACTTGTAGTGTGCGACCGTGCTAAGGTGGTGGCCCCAGAGGAGGACCACACTGAGTGTGGGGACCCTGAAGGAGGAGAGTTCTTAAGTAGACTGAAGGGGTGCAATAAGCATTCAGCGGCCACTCGAGGACAGGTTTGGGCACTGGTGACAGGCGGCCTGCATAGAAAGCATGTAACTGGACATATGCTAAGGGGCCTGGCCCTTCCCTCACTGGCAAGACACCGTGGGCTATGTCCAAGGCGTATGGCCGGAGGTGAAGGGGACTCTGCCCAGAGAGCCCTGCCCAGCAGTGTACAGAGTGTGGCCTGAGATGACCTTGTGGCACTGGGGTCAGAGTTGTCCCCAAGGCTACTCAGCATGTCCGTCAGTGCTTTTTGACTCAGGTATCAGTGATTAGAACTGAAAGTGAAGGCAAGTCTGAGGCTTGAACCGTGCACTGGGCTGCAGCTCTGGGATGTGAGCCTTTGTTTCCATTCCTTAGCATTGGTTCAAGCAGAATCCTTGCTTAGAGGGGGCCTGAATTCCACCTAGTCCTGCTGACCAGGACTTATTGTCAGTCAGAGGTCACGGTGTCGGTGTCGTTAGCCATAGTCCCCACTGGGCTGAGTCCTGTGATGCTAAACTCCCTAAATTCAGCCCCTCAGGGAGGGCAGGCTACCTTGCCGCCTGTCTGTTCCCACCATGGCCCTCGATGCCTGCTGCCCAGCGGTGGGCGGGAAAGTCTGTATCTGTTGCTGTTTTCTCTCTGCTGTCATGCTGGTCCTGCTGGAGGCCAGGGCCTCCCTCCTGACAGTGCCAAGCCATTCCATTGAAGTGAGGAAACTCTACCAAGCAAGGTGGGGGCTTCCTATTGCCCCTGATAGCCTTCCCCAGCCCTGCAAGAAACAGCAGTTGTCCCAGTAGCCCAGGCAGAGCTCCCAGCCACTCTTGCTTATGGCCTTGTGGACTCCAGCCTCCACAAGAGGCTGCCCTGGATTTCTGTGAGGGAATAGTTCTACCTGGCCTGGTGTGCACTGTACCCCTATCCCACTACTTTTTCCTGGCCCCACTGGCAGGCGCCTCCTTTGTCATCAGTCGGAAGCCTCCCCTCAACACCTCTCCCTCTTGGCCGTTCGCATAGGCACTTGTGCTCCTTTGAGGAGAAGTTTAGTTGCCCTGTGCCTCCAGCTCCTGGTCCTGAGTCTGGCACTGGCCATGGGGAAGGTTTGAGGAATTTCTAAGCAGATGAAACAACTGTGGCTGGGGATGAGGCTGCCTGTCCTCTGGGTTCTCCCTGGAATCTGTCTGTGAGATCTGCGGCCCTCAGGTGGGCAGGCAGCTTTGCTGATCACCTTTGTCCCTTCCATTATAGGAGTCTCTGGGTGACCCTAAAGGAAGGGTCCTGGGCCAGGCAGGCTCCAGCGGGCCTTGGCCTGGTGACAAGGGTTTGGAAAGGTGGATGCTGCTCTGGGTGGGGTTCCCATCTCCATGTGGTAGTCTATAGGGGGCTCACCCATGACAGAATCCTGCCTAGACCAAGGACACCCCTCCATGCTGCCTGGGTGACACAGACTGGAGAATTTAGTCCCCCTCCCAGGGCCTGCAGTGACCTCCGTGTGGTAGTTTCTGAATGACCACCACCAGCCTTCATTGCCACTCCTCAAAGCCCGGAGAGGGCTGCACTCATCCTCGCATACAAGGACTTGGAAGGCAGTGGGCATCAGCCTGCTGCACGGAGCCCGTCTCCATAATTCAGTTTTAAAGCATGAAAAAGGGAGTTGATGAAATTCCGCTATCAGCTCTGAGCCAATATGCAAAATATCTCACCCCCAATCAAATAGCTATTATGTTTTCATTCCCAAGCGGCGTCCGGCTTAATGAGCAGGAGACGGATGGGCGCTTGGGCGTCTGCTCCCTGTGATAACCAAGGGGCTTGGGGCACTGTGGGGGCTGCTCCCAGTGCTGCCCTGGCTGTGGGTGACCACCATGGTGGCCTGTGGATGCCGCTGAGAAATGGAGTCTTGTACTCAGACCTCTCCAACCTGAGCAGTAGCCAGGCAACGGGCCCAGCGTCTGTCTCACTATGGGTAATGGGGGTTTGGTTAGAGACTGTACTGAGGAGGGAACAGCCTGTCTGGTCAGGTATGAATGTGGTCCAAGTGCCTTTCTCTGCTTGCAGCATCCTCTGCCTTTCCTTGAGGATCATGGGCGAGCCGTTCTGCCTTAGTTGAATGGGCCTCAGTTTACCTATCCATAAAGTGGGTATAGCCCAGACTTCCCTCTTGAGGTAGGAGGTAATGACTGGCTGCTTATGGAAATGGGATTTAGATAGGAATGGCCTCAGGTTCACTTACTTTTCTATGCCCCCACTCCATGGCATCCAGTCTGACTCACATTACATATTCTGTATGACCCCTACATACCAACATCTAACCTAGCATGAACTCTCTGTGCCTTAGGTTCCCCACTGAGACAGGACTGGAAGATGACCTCACTAGGCTATGTTAGTGGGAGGGGTTAAGGAAGGAAGGACATGAGAAGTGCTGTGCTGAGACTTCTTTTTTTTTTGGAGCTGGGGACTGAACCCAGGGCCTTGCAATTGCTAGGCAAGCGCTCTACCACTGAGCTAAATCCCCAACCCCAGAGACTTCTTATATACAGCTTGTGCTTAATAACCGCTTCCCTCATCACCTGGCCCTGGTGCCATTGGGTCATTGTTGGCAGGAACGGGTGACAGCTGGTGTTTGCAAAGCACTGGCTCCCAGCGCCCTATGCTGCACCCTGACAGTGCCAGCCAGCAGCCCTGGGAGGCAGCAGCTGTGATAGTTTCCATTTGTAGCTCAGGAGAAGGAATGCAGAGAGGTAGAGGCGCTTGTCCAAGGTCACACAGCAAGGACACAGTTTTTATCTGTCATTCTACCTGGTTGAGAACAGTGAGGTACCCCAAAGGGACCCTAGCATAGGGCATCCTGCGAAGGGACAGTGTCCAGCCAAGGTTCGCAGATACCCGTGACCTACAGGGCCAAGTTCCCCCTTTCTATTCTCCACAGTCTTCACGGGTCTAGGTGTACCAGCAGGCCCAGTGCCAGCTTAGGCTCCACCGGAGCCAACGAAGGGCTCAGAAAGCCATAGTGGCCCCAGGCAGGAATGCCACATCCCATCTGTGGGCTCACGCTGTTTGCCAGTGGTAATTGTCTCCTGCATTATCAGAGCCATTTTAATTGTTCTGGAACTGAATTAACAACATCAGAATGAGCCGCTTGCAGCCAGGCTTCTTTCTCCACGCTCATCCACAAGGCTTTGTGAGGAGCGCTAGCCTTTGTTCTTGTACATGGAGGAACATCGCAGCTCCAGGCGCCTGGGTGTGGGAGATCCACCTGGGTGGGCACCAGGTTGGACTCCGTGACATCACTGAGGAAGGATGCTTCAGCTTGTGCCCCTCATTGCCCAGCTCAGTGCCAGCCTCAGTGTTCCTGAGGACAGGCTTAATCCCATTTACTGGAATAGGTAACTGAGACTCCAGGTACTTCCCAGCCCCTGGAGAGGCCTGGAGTTCCGACAGAGGGACAGGTTCTGCGCCGAGGCAGAACGATCTCCAGCATCCTGAAGGGTGGCTCTGCTCAGGGTGGGCCTCCATCGCAGCACTGTTTTCAAGCCCTGATACAAGGTCATAAGGGTCAACAGGTGTGTCCAGGCTGCATCGAGTCTGCCACGGTGAGCCTTAGCCCTGTTTCTGGAAGGCCCGAGTCCTGCCTGCTGCCCTCCTATAGCAATGGAGCTGGAATAGATTTGGGGAGGCCGGGTCTAGAACTAGAACCCACAGAACCGCAGCTAGGAAACCTTCTTCATTTCCCCTGCTGGGGACTTGTGTCGGTACCCCAGTGACCCAGGCTGAAGACATTCCCTCCTCTGCAGACCTCAGAGGCCAGTGTGGTGGGGTTCTGCCTGGGAGCTTTCACTCACACCCACTACACAGCGTTGCCGGCACAGATTCCTTCTCCCACAGGTCACATTCAGTCCCACCCCCTGCTCTCGCCCATGTTCCTGGCTTAGGAACCACTGTGGTGGGGGTCTTACCACCTCCAGGAGCCACATGCAATGTCCAGTGACATGAGATCCCCACACCTTAGAATGATATCCGGCCATCTGAGGCCAGTGTAAGCAGGATAGCACCGACCCTGATAATCTGGTTGGGATTACGCACCCCATCTACAAGACTGCTCTGAAATCCTGGTCCCAGCCTGCGTCTCTCCCATCCCCATGGGTCTCCATGCTGTTGACATGACCAACAATATGGATCCCACAGTAGCTTCAGAATTGGGTGCAGGCTGACCTGTGTTGCTATTGACGGTCGAATCACGGGCCTGTGGGTCTCCCACAGGACCTCCATTCCTTCTGTGAAGGCGCAGCCTGCGCCACGGTTCTGGGGAGAGGCAAGCCCCGAGTCCACCCCCTGCCTGCAGACACTGGGTTCCAGAAATGGCTCTGAGGTGCCGAGCCTTGCTGCTCGGTTGGTACAGAGAGCCCTGGGCTCGATCCCCACGCTGTATACACCAGGTGAGCTGGTGCGAGCCTAGAGACCCCGCACTCAGGCGATGGAGGAGGAACCTCTACCACATAGTTCCAGTTCTCAACCTTCCTAACGCTGTGACCCTGTAATACAGTTCCTCATGTTGTGGTGACCCCAACCAGAAAATGATTTTCCTTCTACTTCATCCATGTAATTTTGCTACTGTTACAAATTGTAATGTAAATGTCTGTGTTTTATAACGGTCTTAGGAGACCACTATGGAAGGGTCGTTCAACCCCCAAAGAGATTGGGACTCACAATTGAGAACCATTGACATAACATTCACTGCCAACCAAGAATGCATGAGACCCTGTCTGAAAAGAAAAACAACAACAAAAACCCAAAGATGGCTCTTGCATGCCCTGTCCTCCACCCTGGGGCAGACACCTCAGCCTCAGGTGTCCTCAGCCACTCTGACACATTACAGCCTTTTGGTTTATTTTCTTTAGTCCCCTGAGGCCTCACTGCTTTGAGACTCAAGGCTCCTCCCATGCCAGTGGGTGTGCCCGAGACTCAAGCTCTTCCCCTCCTCAGTGACCACAAAATGACAGGGCAGGGGTCCCCTGGCAGCTTTGGCAAAAGAGCACGAACTGGGGGCAGGGCTATGGCTAAGGAGCACGAACTGGGGGCGGGGCTATGGCAAATGAGCATGAACTGGGGGCGGGGCTATGGCAAATGAGCATGAACTGGGGGCAGGGTCATGGCTAAAGAACGTGAGCTGGGAGCCGGGCTAGGTGAGGATTTTAGTAGGGCCTTGGTTCTCTGTTCCTTTGGTTCTCTTCCTGTCATTGACCATACCTTAGGGCGACCTCATAGATTGTATCCTCTGGGTCCCCTGGTAGTCACCGTGGAATCATGGAGGCTTATTCCATCCTGCCATCTCCACTGCAAGGTGGAGGCCCCCTACTGATCTGGAGGGAAGGGGAGGAAAGATTCCCAGCCCCCGCTGTGAAGGACACCTGCATTCTGAGCCAGATCATGCATCTGCCATGTTTGCACCCATCATGGTTTTGCTCAATGTAATAAGCACAAGAACTTGTCCTTGAAGAGCCTTGGGCCAAACCCCAAGGGCAGGGTGGCTTGACGGAGGGGTCCTGCAGGAAGCCATAAGAGACAGCAGGCGCGTCTCCGCTGTGTGGGCCTATGAGTCTCCGTGTGGCCTGTGAGGCAGGAAGGCCTGCAGGGCCCTTCTGAGCCCAGAAAGATCCCGTGTTGGTTTCTGTTGGTAGTGTGTGGTTGGGAAGGTTAGGGCTCTTGTGCTGGCAAGAAGGGTGTCCATTTCTGGGGAGGGACAGACACAGGGAGGGCAAGAACAGAACATGCAGAAAGTGACCCCGAAGCTTAGGAATTGCTGTGGGCTGGGAGTACATGGTGTGGAGTTCACATGCTTGGTGCCAGGGGACCCAGAGCCTTTTCACCTTTGTGGGTAGCTGGCCCTGGCCCTGGCCCCATCCTGTTACCCACTTTACCCAGGCACCAAAGCTCAGCCTGTGTGGCCATTAGGAAGCCAGGGAGGCCTTATTCAGAAACACCTCACGATTTGCTGGGACTCATGTCCACAGGTTCCCTCAGAGACATGGAGGCCGGAGAAGAAGCCAAGGGCACGGACATCAGCCCCATGGAACAGGAAGCCACAGCCCCAGAGGCCCCAGCCATAGAGGAGCCCCCAAGTCCACCCAGAGAAGGTGAGTGTGCAGATCAGCAGGCCCAGAGAGGTTAAGAGCTTTGTCTGGGGTCACACAGCCCACATCCCAACAAGGATCTGACCTAGGTCTGGGTTTAGACTCATCCCAATATCATGCCGCCCCTTAGTCCCATGACCTCCTCAGGACAGACCATGGAAGGAAGCTCCACAGACCCCCACACTACCCAAACTCTCAGAGGGCAGTTCAGGCCAGGTCTGCGTGTAAAGCAGTGAGACTTCAGGAGCCCCTGAAGGCCTGGGAAGAGGGGCCTCACAGGGGCAGAGTACTTGGGCCACCGAGCTCAGGAGGGATGGTAGCAAGCTCTGGGGTATCTAAGGGGCACCTGCATCCTGACCCAGGTATTCTGGGCTCTACCTGGTTGTGAGTCTAGATCCCTGCCCGCCTCTCCTCAGCTCTGAGCTTCAGGAGCACTTCTCTCCTTACCCATAAGCCTTTCTTCCTCCTGCAGCTCCCAGCTGCAAGAGAGGGTAGATGGAGACATCAAGGCAGGACAAAAAAAAAAAGGCCTGGGGGAGTGGCTCAGTCAGTAACGATTGACTTGCCACCCAGGCTCTTGGGGACCTGAATTTGAGTCTCAGCACCTCTGTAAAACCCAGACGTATGCTGCAGGCTCATGATCTCGACACAGAGCAGCCCCGGGGTTCACTAGCAGGCCTGGCCCGATTGGTCGAACCTCAAAAAACAAGGTAGAGGGCTGGAGAGATGGCTCAGTGGTTAAGAGCACTGACTGCTCTTCCAGAGGTCCTGAGTTCAATTCCCAGCAACCACATGGTGGCTCACAACCATCTGTAATGAGATGATGCCCTCTTCTGGTGTGTCTGAGGACAGTGACAGTGTACTCATATATAATAAATAAATATTTAAAAAAAAAAAACAAGGTAGAGAGTGACTAACTAAGAAAGGAGTTCCAAGATTGTTCTTCAGCCATCACACATGGAGCGTAACACACACACGCTCAGGCACACACATGGAGGTGGGGAGGGGCGAGAAGGAGGTGACTGTGATGACAGGACTACAGAGAAGACACAAAGGGAATGATGGAGAAGCCAGAAGGTGACATCAGAGAGTCTTCAGAGCCCAAATGGGGAGTTGATATTCTACACAGGCTCCCACCCCTGGGCGCTCCTCACCGTGCACACCACCAGTATATCAGGGTCCCTCCTTTACATGCTCCGTTATCACTGCATGTAAAGGAGCAGTGAGACTCCTTCCCCTTTTCATCCCAAGCCCAGCCCCCAGCCTAAGGTTCTGGCCTTTCCTTGGCAACAACCCTGGGAGGGTTATGGCCTGACTCCCCTCACCCCCAGCTCCCAGGAACCCCTGCCTCAAGAGTGAGAGGGTAAGGGCCAGGCCTGGCACACAGTCCTGAGAGGCGAAGTGATGGCTGCCTCAGTTTCTCCTGATGGCCTCCAGGAGAGCAGGTGCCATGCTCAGAGCTGCACCTTATCTCCTTCATCAGAGCTACCATCAGGAGCTGCACTGGTGCAGCCGTGGCCGAGCTGCCAAAGGGCAAGTGGGCTGGCGGTGGCTGGACTTTGACCCATGGCTTCCCGGGGAGCCAGCCTTTATCTGATTGGGGAGCTGGGGCTGCTGAGGGGGTAGGCGGGTGGGGCCAGGAAGGATCTGGGACAAACAGCCAGGCCTGCACCTGGCACCGGCGGCCGTGATAACGCAGTGATGGGCGCGATAACGGTGCTAGAGCATATCTGACGTTCAGGCGGGTCCAGCGCGGCTCCTCTCGGTGGTGGCTGGAGCTCAGATGCCAGCCACTTTGATTTATAGCCAAAAATAATAGGACTTTTATACCACGGGATTGATTTATTTGATGTTAATCACAGCCCTTATCGCGGTATTAATAATCTGCTGGTCCCATGACGTCACCCAAGGGGCTTTGCAGGAGCTCATCGATCGGGGGCCACACTGGTTATCTGGCCCGCCAGGAAGGCAAACATGCCCTTTGGGCTAGAATTGGGTGCGGGGCTGGTGGAGGGGCCCAGCTGTTGCAGAGACCAGAGAGCCAGAAGGAAGCCACAGGCCCTGGTGCACTGGGTGGGCGCTGGGCTACGACAGACAGTAGACAGTAGCTAAAGAACAATTATTACTGTGCAAACAGCAGGGGTTGAGAGCTTGACATGACCAAGAGGAAGCCTGGAGTGCTAAAGAAGGCCAAGGGGCAGGTGACTGTGCGCCCCAAGGCCTCAGTTTCCCTCCTGGTCACAGGCTAGCACAGTGAAGATGTGACAATGCTTTCCTCTCTACAGATGTGAGCCCACCTACAGTGTCGGCACCCCCTGAGTCTCCAGACGATCCTGAGGATATGGAGGGACAAGAGTTGGAGATGAGGCCCCAGGATGAGAAGAAAGAGGAAAAGGAAGAAGAGTCAGCCGTGGCTAGTCCCTGGAGTGGCCCAGGTAACCAGGCTGACTAACCCTGTATAGTAGTGAAGTGACCCCGGCCGCCTTGCTACAGCCTTCTGGGCTAGCTGAGGATTCCACTGTCCTGGGACCTGGGTCCCTGGGGACCACTAGTGCCCAGGTCTGTGTAGCTGGCCCAAGCAATGTGGTCTGAGATGATCTTGAAGATGCCCACATCCAGAGCCTGTGCTCCAGGCCTCTGGAGGGTCTGGTGTGACTGGCCATGGGGCCTGAGAGACGACAGCAGGGCCAAGAGCTTGGAGGGGCCGTAGATGGATGTGTGTGGAGCTGCTGAGCCGAGGCTTCCCGGCAGGCAGCAGATGCTTGGGACGCTGAGCTGGCTGGTGCCGGGTGGGCCTGGGCTTGTGCGAGGACAGCTGCTCTTCGTGGGGGCCACAGCCCATCCGAGGTTCCTGGTTACCGTCTGCCCCACAAGCCAGTCAGGCCAGTACCTTCGCATAGACAGTGAGTGCTGCTAGTCACGTTGGCAGCTGGAGCTCAGACCTCACAGGTCCCCGAGCAGCATGGCAGTCATGGGACTCTTGCTTCTGATAAACAGACACCATGGGGGAACCATGGGCATCAGTGATTTCCAGGGCTCTTATTGAGCTCCGAGAGCCAATATGCAGGGCAAGTGGTGTGTGGTCCTCAACAAGGGAACATGGCGGTGGGTGGCATATGTGTGCACAGTTATTGCCAGCTGTGTATGAACATGCAGATGTAACACAGCCAGACTCCTGTCTGTGGGTAGAAGGCATGTCAAAGGGATCAGAGAAGGCTTTTCCAGGGCAGAGACTCCGCCCCTCCTCTGGGAAACTTGGGAACTAATTTGGGAAGGGGTAGAAATGAACTCTTAACTGAACATGCAGTTGTTTTGGTGGGGTCCCAAGGCATTGGAAGAGTGCAGAAGTCGATTGGTGATGTCTGCCGCCAGTGACAGAGAACGGCAGGTGTGGCTGGAGCTGCACCATGGGGCATCAGCTTGAGGCCATGGAGGGAGGGCTGACCTAGGAGGCCACAGCCAGAATGGGGACCTGCACCCTTGGGGAAGTTGGGTCCAGCCATAGACTGTCCCATAGCTAGTTATCCCAGAGCACTGCCCTCTGCCACATGTACACAGATGCTTGGTACAGCCCTCAGGGCTCTAGGTGACCTGGCAGGGGTGTATGGTGAAGATGTCCACTCGTTCTGGAGTGCCTGGTGGGAGCTGGCACCGACCTCAGATCTCAGTACCATGGTGGGAGTAATTGCACCCAATTGTGGGGGTGCCAGACCCTCTCCCACTCACAGGTCAGTGACTCAGCACCAGGAACCCCAAAGGGCCCTTGTTCCATGTCTACGAGCGTCAAGTGAACAATGCTTGTGGGGCTGGTAGAGTCCCCGTGTGTCTGTGGACTTCAGTACTAAGCAGGGTGCAGGCATGAATGCTCCTCACGTCAGCCTCCTGCGACCAGCACAGTGTCATACCACATCACTGGCTGAGAACTGTGTCTTGCTACAGAGGCCCAGATGTGAAGTCCCCTACAACAGTGTGGAACATTGCCCACTGTCCTCGTCCTTAGAAGGGTTATTCCTTCTCTTCTTAGATGGAGAAATGAGGCCTTCTTTAGCCTGCAGCCTACACTGCCTGCCCCCTGTGAAGGCCATGCTCCAGGGGCTGTGGTTTGGGGTCAGGGTGCACCCCAGCTTCCCGAGTTATTTGCATCCTCGGGGGCCAGGCGGTGCACTATCGGCTCCCACAGATAGGAATTTCTGCGCAGTGGGCAGCGATGAGGTTGATAAGCGGCTGCCGGCCAACCGCCGTGGTAGCCATTGCCTATCTGCTCCCGCACAGGCTGTGCTTATCACCCGGTGGGGAAGCTGCAGGAGAGGCCCAGGGGCCTCTTATCTCCAGGGCCGCCCAAGCCTGTGCTGGGGTTGTAGGGTTAAGGCCTGAAGGCAGTGCCCAGTCTGGGGACAGACCAAGTGCCACTTTTACCTTGCGGGTTGCCTGTGACTCTTGCTGGCCTCTGGACCATAGCTCCCTCCTGGCAGGTCCCAGGGACCCTGCCTGAGAGGTGTCTTTCATTGTTCCTCTCTGGAGAGAAGCTGGCTTGGGCCCCGAGTCTCCCTCCAGCTCTGTCTGGCTCAGGGAGGGGCCTGGGCCTGAGCCTGTTCTCATCCGCTCCCCTGAGGGATGATGGTCACAGGACCCACGACAGAGCTGAGAGCCCAGGGCTGGGATCTCCATACTGGACACTCCGTCTCTAACTATCGTGGGGGGCACTCATCAAACTCCTCTCTAGATGAGACATGACTTAAACGGGCCCCAGAAAGTGTCTGTCGCAAGGCGTGGTCTTATTCTTCATAGCTGCTGTACATACACGAGACAGCTCAGCTCTTGATGATCCAGGCCTAGAGCAGATGAAGAAAAATCCTTTGAGAAGGGCCGCAAAGTGGCTTAGTGATTTAAGTGTTTGCCACCTAAGCATGAAGGTTGGTGTTTCAGATAAATGCCAGGTGGACATCGCAGCCCACCAGTGTTCCAGGCAGACAGAGGATTCCCAGTGCCAGCTAGTTAGCAGTACCGGACATATTGATGACCTCTGCCTGCTTGAGAGACCCCCACCTCAGTGAATAAGATGGATGACTTCCAGCATCAACCTTGGACCTGCACGCTCGCACACCATGCATTCACACTCTCAAAATGGGAAAAAGAGAAAAAGACACCCCCCTCCCAAGAAACCCCCACTTGGTCCCCCAGTTCCCATGCTGAGAGATCTCCAAGGAGCAGTGAGTTTACTGCTGCAGACCCAACCGTAGTCTCACTTGCTTTGCAAACACTGGGGTGCAGCCCCAAGGTTGTGAGAAACACCATCACCATCATGACTTCCTATCCTCTCCTGCTTCCTTCTCTGCCCCTGGCTCCCTCCTGCCCCTGCCTGGCACTCAGAGACGGTAGCGCTTCACCGTCTGGGTCGTGCAGTGAGGTTTTCACCCATCGTCAAGAGGTCTGTGTCCTGTCAGGCCACTCTTCAGTGCTGCCGCTGTGAGAGGCGGGAGCCCAGCTTTGCCAAGTGTCTAGGGATGGGCTGCTGACCTCAGGACCTTGGTCTCATGTTCTGTAAAATAGAGATGGGGAGAGTCATCGTGGCCCTCCAACGTGTCACCCACCAGACAGCCTGCTTTTCCTCACATGGAGGTACAAGCGGCTCCTAAACCCCCGAGCAGCTGATTGTTATGTTTACCTCAGAGCAGTGGGCAGCAATGCCTTGTCTACAGGTCTGATGGCCACACCCTGCCCAGGGTCCTGCTTTGCAGTGACCCCAAAGTGTGGACTCAGTACCCTCTTCGGGGCAGTGGGAATGTTGTACCCCATGTAGATTATAAAAGATGCCAGGAAAGTGTCTTCAGAGCACATGGGACAAAAGCCCGTAAGTGCACAAAACAGGCAGTCCTACTCAGTGCTCTGCAGGCTGAGAGTGACCGAGATAGTCCTTCCAAGGCTCACTGAGGGGTTGGAGATGCCAGAGAGGGGAGGCACAAGAAAAGAATGCATGCAAAGGTCTAGAGGACCTGGAGCCTGAACAGTCTGTGAGCCAAGGGAGACGGGAGTGGAAAGGTGGCCACCTGGGGCCTGTGGCTTTGGGTGAGCCCAACAGGTGAGGGGAAATCGGAGGGATAGGGCAGGAGGGCTTATGTGCCCCTGAGGCACAGCAGGGACACGCCCTGGGCCTGGTGGGCCACAGACCACTCTGTGGGTCCAGAGCTCTGGGAAGTTGTGTGCAGGGACTGAACTCTGTGCACAACTTCCCGGAAGCTGAGCCCCAAGCCTGCCTTCCCTTGGCTCTTGGCTGAATTCTCTAACAGGAGGAAGAGTAGAGGAGAGTCTGAGCTGTTGTCTTCGAAACGACTTTGTTTGCAGGAGCGATGGCTGTTTCAAATCCGGCTATGCAGATGGCCTGGAAACAGAACTGTAACCTTGCACGGCCACCTCGCTATGGGAGGTGGAGACTTGTCGCTGGAGCTTGCTGCCCCCAGTGTCATACTCCTCCTATTACCAGCCTTGAAGTCAGGAGACTTGCAAACACACCAGCCCTGTCAGCTCCCATCCAACCCTGTTAGCCCTCCCCACCCCCAACACCCCTCTGTCCCCTGTGTCCCCTGGCCTCCCTGGCATGGTCTTGAGCAAGTGACTCAAAAGAGCAGAAGTAAACAGGCCTGGAGGTTGCTGTCAGTCAGGTATCACAGTGTGGGTCCTTTTCTTAGGGATTCCTCCAGAGCCAGCCTCAGCAAAGGAATTGATAGACCACCCAGTTCCTTCCAAAAGACTACATAGAACTCCTCGGGGGTTGGGGGTGGGACACAGAGGGACAGTGACCTCCCCAGGTCCCCCCAAAGGCTGCATGTAAGCCATCAGTACACCAGCTGAGTACTGTTTGCCTGTGCCAACAGAATGCATTCCATCTGTAATGAGTCTCTCTCCAGTCCCCTGAGGTCTGTCTGGTAGGGCAAACTGCGTCACTATGGTGGCCCCAAACCATCCCTGGGGTGTGCTTTCCTGTAAAGCAAGTGCAGAGGCCCAGAGAGTTCCACCAGCAGCCAATATGAATGCCCCACAGCTAGCAGTGGGGGCAGAGATCAGCAGGACTTCAGCAGTGTTCTTCTGCCCTGTGGGTGTCTTGACCGGGAGCTTATCCTGGTCACCGCTGTCTGAGAGGAGGATCCAGGGGTAGAGCCTGAACTTGAAGCAGAGAATAAAGGGGGGAAGGGGACAAGAGGACATCAGAGTGACTAGGGAAGGCTACCCTGAGTACGTTAGCACCATATGAACATGCTAGGAGATCCAAGACCACACATTCCCAGGCAGGACCCAGTTCTCAGTTCTAGAATCCCTGGAATGAAGGCGGCATCAGGAGAGCCACCTGAACCCCTGCGGGCTCACTACCTGAACCCATGCGAGGATATACTGTGGGCTAGATGAACAGCCCCGGCCTGGCCTTCTGGGAGGGTCTACACAGACAGACAGGCCTTCAGGCATAGGGGCCAGGGACAGAGAGAATAGACGGGCGTGCCGTGGGAGTGTCAAGGGGCTGGGTAGGGATCTGGCAGCATCCTGAGGCCTGGGGAGGATGTGGACAGGAGGACACTGGCTAGAAGTGGGGCAGCGCCTTCCCATGCAGTTTTGGAAAAGATGTGACTGGAGCGCACGGTCCTTAGGAAGAGTTAGGATCTGTAAATCTGCTACCTCCCAGCTCAGAGACAAAGTAGAGTAGGGAAGGGAGCCCTGTGGCTCCTGACAGCTGACACCGAGCATCCTGGCTGACCCCACAGTTCTGGTCTGAGGGAGCCCAGCTGTGTGCAGAGGCCTCTGAGCCAGGCTGCCCAACTAGGGCAGGAAGAACTGTGCCTCTTCCGCCCAGGAGTTTCTTGGAGCCCAGAACTCTTTCCAGGAGCTGCTATGATCTGAGTGGGAGCCAGTCAGCCCAATCCCAGCTCCTGGAGGCAGGGCCAAGAAGGCTGGCCCTGTATCAGGCCAGTGTGTCCCTGAACAGTGTCAGTCAGCACAGGGGGTGCCTGAGTGTCAAGGCCAAGTGGGAGAGAGAGCAGGGGGCAGCACTGGAGAAGGACCCCATCTCTAGGCTGATGACTGAAAGGCACACGAGGATGGAGGGAGGTATTCAGGCAAGGAGCTGGATGTGTAGAGGTCCTAAGGCATTGGGGTCATGGCGTGATGGAGCCTGAGGGCTATGGCGAGCACAGGGGTGAAGAGTGCAGGGCCCAGATGGGTGGGACAGGGATCAGGTTATAAGCCACAGAGTTTGTGACAGTCCTCACTCACAGCCTTGTCTTGTGGAGCTAAGGATGGAATCCCAGCTCTCAAAAACACTAGGAAAGCACTTCACCTCTGAACCACACCCTGTCCCAGAATTCTTGGCTGCACAGCGGAGATGCTGAAAGGCACTGGGCAGCATTTGATCACTTGCCTAGGAGAACAGATCCGTGTTAGGCATCCCAGGGTCTCAGGGTGGAAGGGGCTGCTGCTAGGGCCACAGGGGGTGGTGCTGGCTATTTCCTGTTGGAGGTCCCAGCCAGATATCCTGCCCAGGGTCCCAGGGAGCAGGAGACAGGACCCCTCCCTCCCATGGAGCGGTAACTTGTTATCTAGACTGTGTCCGGCCGACTAATCTTGCAGGCCTGGGGTTTCTGTGTGAACCTCAAGGCCTGTTATCTGGCGGCTGAGGCAGGACGGCTCGTCCTGATGGACAGCCTGGGAGATGGGCCGATAGCTGGCTATGCTCCCCTCCCCACGACCGACTGGCTGGCATGTGTGGGTGGGAAAAATCATCCCAGCTATGTTGCGTTATCACGGAGCCTGGCGTGGCGGCTGATAGGCCTATTTGTCTAAGATTAGTCAGCGGGGGAGGGGGCATGGTAGATGATAGGGGTCACCCTGGGGTCAGCTTCAGAGCCCAGCCCACCAGCTTGGAGCCCCTTTGAAGACTCGTGTTTTTCCGAGGCCCCAGGGCTGCTATGAACAATCTGAAGCTAGGTGGGTGCAAAGACCTAAGGATCATTACTGTCGGGCATATTCTTCCTGAATAGTCACCGAGTTCTCCAGCAGGCAGGCATCCTCAGGGGCTGGAAAGACAGAAGGATGGCCTTGCCCTCCTGGAACGTATGGGAAACACCACCGCCCTTCAAGGCTAGAGATGATTCTAGACGGTGTTGGAGTGGGGCTTCCTGAGCCGCCACACCACCAGCCACCCAGGAATAGTTGGAGCAGAAGACAGCAGGAAGGGCCTAAGCTGAGTACACTCAGGGGTAGGGGACCGCATCAAGGGGGACTGTGGGCTAAGCAGGTGATTGTTCTAGAAACAAAGGTCAGAGGTCAGAGCCTAGGGTCAGCATGGGCCATGGGAGGATGACTGACAGGTGGGGATGGGCACCCTGGCTGCCTGCTGGCCCTGTCCACGTGAGTCCTAGACTAGCCATGACAACTGTTCTTGAGTCTTGGGCCCCAGAAGCTGGAAGAGGGGGACTCTCCCAACTCCCAAACTGTCCCTGTCCCCATGCTGTTTCCCATCCGCCTTTCTTCTCGTACACTGAGCATCTTGTGCATGACAGCCTGCTACAGATCTTGGGGTTGAGGACCCCATCTGAGCAGCAGCTGCAACGGCAGCCAATGACCAAGGGACAGAAAGGTGGCTGAGGTGTGGGGACATAGGTGTGCAGTCCAGTGCCCAGATTCTCACAGAGTTCCTCCTGACTCCTGATAAATGGCCCTAAGGCACAGCAGGTGTCATGGCATCAGAAGTAGGGGCCAGGCATGCCTGGCAGGTCTGCTCTGAGAGCAATCCCATTGGCTGTCGTGTGCCCTGAGGACATCTTAAAAGAGTACACTCTCGGGTTGGGGATTTAGCTCAGTGGTAGAGCGCTTGCCTAGGGAGCGCAAGGCCCTGGGTTCGGTCCCCAGCTCCGGAAAAAAAAGAACCAAAAAAAAAAAAAAAAAAAAAAAAAAGTACACTCTCCAGGCAGCAGGAGGCACTGTGGTACCCCATTACAGAGGTAGAAACTGAGGCAGACAAGATGGACAGCTCTGAGGAGGACCATTACCTGCCACAAAGTCTCAGCCCAAGGAGCTCTCAGTAGCCACTGTAGGCAGAGGGTAAGTGGACAGACAACAGGACATCCAGTGGGAAGTGCAGATGGAGCCCTAGAGGGGGCCCCAGGCCTGGCTGCCCACCATGTGTGGCCTACTGACCTCACCCCCTTCCGGACCTGCTGTCTGTGGCTAGGGCAGGCTATCTTGGTGGCGGCACTAATCAAGTGGCTTCCTTCTCCGCCCTCCCACCGGCTTCCTGCCCAGCTAGCAGCCCCACAGCCAGCCCAGACATCATCAGCCAGGCAGGTCCCAGCCTTGCCAGGGGAGCTACAGGCATTGTCTTCTAGCAATTTCCCTCCTGTTCCCTCCCCAGTTATAAGGTCTACATGCCATTTCAACCACAAGAGTCGTGATCTCAGAATGGAGACCACGGGTCTGCCTGCCTTGCATCATGTGTGTGGTAAGGGACAGCTGTTGTTACTGGTGTCATGGTTACTAATGCCACCTGCATGGTTAGTGCTGCTGCTCGGAGCCCCAGCATTGTGACTGTCTTTAACGCTGCCACTGGCTAATCAGCCACAGGTACCCTAATTAGCAGAGCCCCTAACCAACTGTGGCCATCACTGGTAAATTGCTCTTGGCTAGCAACATCACCACAGGAGGGAGAGCCAGCTCTGACCGCCACTTCACTCGCTCTTCCCTCTGGTGTCATGCCCTGTCCTGGCTGGAGTCGTGTCTGCCCCAGCCATTTCTACCATGACCAGAGTAGAAATAAGTTGTGGTGGCCCTGGTTTCCGTTCCCATTCCTCTCATTTTGACTGGCAGCTGTGACAGCCTCATCCAGAGAGCTGCCCTTTCTCCAAGGGATATGGACAGGACAGGGTGGCTGCTGTAAGGCAAAGCAGCCAAAGTGGGCCGACTTGCGCCTCCCATGCCCATGACTGCGATCCACACAGGTCCAGGGTCCAGCCACAGTACTGAGAGCACAGGTACTAGGACATGCTCCCTCCTGTCTCCTGGTCTTACCCTGCCCCAGAAGGGAAACTGAGGCAGCTCTGCTTAGTTGTGGGTAGCACTGCCCTCGTGTGAGCAGCACTTGTGAGACGCTCCCTGCCAGCCCTGTGACACTGCTGTTCTCTGAGAGGCACCCCTTCCCCATAGCCACAATGGCTTCTTATTTATTTATTTATTTATTACCTCTCTATCTCTGTGCGTAACTTTTGATTTCCTCGGTGCGTTTTTTTCCATTATGGAGGCAGTGGACGCAACCGATAAGATCGGTCCCCAGAGATGGGACAAAGGGGCCGCCGTCGGCTCGAGGGCTGGTCATATCCTGCACGCAAGGGCCCAGCGCGGCCTGAGATGAGGCGAGATGCTATCATACCTTATTGTGTCTCATGGGGGCTCTGCCCACCGGCCCTGCCCCCAGCTGGGCTATCCGGGTCCTCTGGAATCACCACAGGCCTTGGATCCATCCTTCAAGCCATTGAGCCTCCGTGTCCTCCACATATGTGTGGTGCTATGGGGTGACTTGGGGACCACTAGCCAAAGCCTCTTATTTGCTGCCTAAGCAGGGACTTAAGGGAGCCCTGGGAATTTACCCAGAAAGTCACAAGTGTGGACAGCCATTGTAATGAAGCCAGAGGACACTTTTGACCTTTACAAAACCTCTATTAGAGCTGAGCAGGGGTGGCACACTCCTTTAGTCCCAGCACTCGGGAGGCTAAGGCAGGTGGATCTCTGAGGTAGAGGCCAGCCTGGTCTACAGAGTGAGTTCCAGGACAGCCAGAGCTGCACAGAGAAACCTGATCTTGGGGGTAGAAAGTTATAGAAGAGAGCAGAAATCCTTCTGACAGACGCAGACTCCACAGGAGTCTGACAGGCTTGACCGACATGCTCCACTGACACAAGCGACCAAGTGGCATCGTCTCCCACCCCTGCCTTTGACTAGTTCTGCCCAACTTCCCACCCCACCCCCAGGTCACGATATAGTCTAGATCACTTGTAGATTGTGGGAAGGTGGAACAGGTCCCCAGGACAAGCTCCAATGCCCAGCCACGAAGGCTACCCAATTCCAGGGTCAGCAGGGAGCTGCAGCAGGAGACATGTGCGTGTAGGGCAGGACCAGCCTGCTGCGTGCTCCCTTTTCCTGAAGGCACACTAGTCCCTCACCGTCATTCTCCCCTCCCTTTCCCTGTTAGGGAACCTGAGGATAGGCAGAGCCAGGTCAGAGGCTTGAGTTTGAACTGCCAGCATCCTGATGTGACTCCAGCCTCCAGGTTCGAGATGAAGTTGACAGAAGCCTTGAAGGCAGAGGCTGTTACAGATGGCTCTGAGGGAAAGCTAACAAGTCCTAGACCTCTTTGTCTCCCAACCCCCACAGTGCCTGACACACCCTGGGGCAGAGACTTAACACTCAGAGTGTCTGGGAGCCCTGTGCACCTTCGCCTTCGTAGGGACCTCTGGTCAGTGTGCTCTAAGTGGTAGCTGTGTCCTGACACGCAGGCTCCATAGCACCTGCCTCATCGTCACTATTGGCCCTAGGATGTGAGTGCCTGTAGGCAAGGCAGACAGCTGTCACTCCAGGCAGAAGTGACAACAACCCTTTTCACCCTCGGATAAACAACCGCCTCCCAGACCCTCACATGCCCTCATACCCACCCTGACCACTCAGACCAGAAGCTGTGGCACCAGAGGGCAAGGAAATGAAGACAAGGTGGGTGGGCACACTGAGCCAGAGACAGTGGGAGCCGAACTCTGGGCAAGACCAGGTGTCTGTGCCATTGAGGCAGAGAGGTGTGGAGGCTCAAAGCTGACGGGACTTCCTCTGTTCCTATCCTGGGGGAAGGTGGTGGAGCATGTGGCATGGAGCCCAGCAAACACCTGTGCTTCAGTGAAGTCTGGAAACCAGGACTCTCAGCCTCCCTGTAGATGTGAGGTGGGTAGGAAAGAGCTCTCGCCTAGGCATGGTACACAACCCATCACGGGATCTGTGTCCTCTGAGGGGTTAATGGGTGCACGGGCCACTGTGGCTATGGTTCTTCCTGTTAGTCTGGCTGCTTTGGCTATGCCCTGAAGGGACAAAGGTAGTGTCCCTCTCCAAGAAGCCCTGTCTCCAGGTTCAGTAGGGGTGGTCAGACCTAGAATCCTGGCTCTGAGCCATACAGTGGCCTGCCCAGGAGAAGCAAGGGATGACTTCTACCTGCCATTCCCCTGATCTATTACACTATAGATGCACCTTCTGTGAGGGCCAACCCTTCCCCAGAACTAGCTCAATTACGCCAGGTGGAGAGAGGCCCCCACAGATCCCTGGAAGGAAGAGAGCCCCACCCGCCATAGCCTGTTCTTCCCAGATGGACCCAGATCCGCCATTAGTCAGGGCCAGGGTTCAGCCGATAAAGGCTGGCTGTTGCTCCATGTCAAAAAATCAATACTCGGCAAGCAGAGTCCCAGAGAGCAGGGAGGGGCTGTGGACTAGCTGGAAGGGGCAGGGCTTCAGAACCCAAGACCAGCATTCCTCCACCCGGCACCAGTGTTTGGGCTTCCCAAGGACCCAACCCTAGGCCAAACTGACCACACACACATACCTGCTCCCTTTTGGGGGACAGGAAGCTTGAAGTTGACTTCTTCCTCCCAAGGGCCACCAGAGTGGTGACTGGACCTGAGGAGGAGGGGGCTGGATAGGTAGGAAAAGAAGTGGGTTAGAGAACAGAAGCAGGGGTGCTCTCCCCCCTCTGGGACCAGCTGCCCCTTCTGGCAGGCACAATACCCTCCTGGGTCTGGGGCATGTGATAGCCAGGATATCCTTCAGGGTTAGCTGTCTAGGAAGCTAGACTCTTTCCTCAGACCGCTTTCCTCTGAGATTTGAGCACCAGGACAGTGAGGTGTGAGGGAGCGGACTGAGTGAGCACAGAGAGGAGAGGACCTAACCTGTCGTGGACACTGCTCTGCACCTGCGTGTTCCAGCATCTTTGCTGCCTTCCCAAGAGAGGACATAAGTGGCTCCAAGCAGGGCTGCCCCTGGATGAGTGGATCACATCCTGAGAGGACTTGAGCCCAGCTTTCTGGTGGCCTCTGGTCACCCAGCTTACTGATCCCATTTTCCTAGTGGCTGGCAGCTATAGGCACTCTGCAAAGTCAGAATATACCTCCCAAGGGGCAGGGCAGGGCCCCAGCCCTGGTGCCTCTGCTTCTGAAGGTGGTGCTCAAGTCTGTCACTCTGCAGCTTATCTGCCTGGTGCCATCTCTCCGTCTGCAGGATGCCTGGCAGGAAGCACTCCCATCTTGGCTGTGTCAGTGGCCACAGGCTTGAGAGTCCCTGCTCAGTTCCCTGAAAGTAAGCACGGGGCCCATGCTGGGCTGTCGGGCTCAGTCCCCCCTATTGCTGCTCTCACTCCTGTCTGTAAAGGGGAAATGCTGGGGTTGAGGGCTGGCATACCCCACTGCCTACCACAGGGGGGTTGCTCTGAGTGAGCCAGCACCACCTGCGTTGGAGTCCTGAGTCTGGGGTCAGTGAGAGCTGGCCATGCAACCTCTGGAAAGCTCGCTTTCAATGTCCCCCACCCCACCTTCCCTGCAAATTGTTTAGCAGACAGAGACAGAGCAAGGGCAGCCATAACACACAAGGCCCCTTTACAGCCCGATTTGTCTTACACATCCTGGCTGCTCTCTGCTGTGTGACTCGGGGGAGCCATTTGCCCTTCCTGGCCTTTGGTTTTAGTGGGAGCTGATGTCCTCTGGGCCATACAGTTTGTCTACGCTGTTCCCTGTTCCGTAGTCACACCTGCAGAATTTTCTAGACGCTACCAGACTGGGGCTTCCCTCCCTCCCTCCCCATTCATGTCTTTTTCTTTCCTTTACTGTGACTTTTATCAAAAGCAAACAGGGTGATCCTTGCGATAGGGGCCTCGCCCCAGCTGCCCTGTGGGAGCCACAGGGCGGGTTGGCGGGAACGATGGGCTGATTAGATAAGTGGGTGCTGGTGGTGAGCCGGTGGGCACCCACATGCCAACCACAGACCCCACAGGGCATGGTGGGGGCTTTGGGTGGTTGACTTGGTGCTTCAGAGGCACTGGCCTTTGGCCCCATTTGAGCTGCGGGAACCTCTTGCCGACCTTCCTACACACCGCAGACTCCTGCTTTGGTGCGAGCCAGCCACTACTCACGTGGGAAAGCCGGAGTGACTCGTGTCCTATCAGAAGGGCACTCTGAGGGCATGGCTGAGGAGAGGCCCTACTTAGCCAGGTGGTGGTAGCGCATGCCTTTAGTCCCAGCCCTTGGGAGGTAGAAGCAGACAGATGTCAGTGAGTACAAGTCCAGCCTGGTCTACAGAGCAAGTTCCAGCACAGCCGAGGCGACACAGAGAAACCCCGTCTCAGGAAACCTAAAGAGAAAGAGCGAGGGCAGCAGGCCATATCTGGGGAGTAGGAGGGGTGGCTCAGTGGTTAAGAGCACTTAATTACTTTTCTGGAGAATCCAAGTTCGGTTCTCAGCCCTCATGTCAGGAAGCTCCAGTGCCAAGGGATCTGACACCGTCTTCTGTTCTCTGTGGACACCTAGATGCACAGATGGCATATATATATGTGCAGACACATGCACTCTAGGTAAAACGTTTTGAAAGGAGTGGCCTCCCTCGGGCATGGGACCTTAGGGATTTGCCTAGGATCTCTGGGCTTCCTCCGCCTTCATAGAGAGGAGGCCAACACCAGCACTTAGGCTGCTGATGGGAAACACTTCAAGGTAGAGCTAGAAGTTAGGGGGCCTCAAGTTAGGTCTGAGGGGCTCCCGAGGCAGGGGCACCACCTGTGAGGCCAGTCTCGGCACTGTGGTAAACACAGATCTTTAGCCAGCAGACGCACGCCTCTTCCACAGCACAGTGAACAGGCTCCGGCAGGACAGGAACACAGACACTAGGGTAGTGGCAGGACTTGGTAGTTTGGACACCAGTGCTGCTGCCCAGAGCACCCCAACAATGGCCAGACCCACCCCCACCCCAGCCAGGCTCCAGCCAAGGAAGTAGACCCTGGGCTTCTGTTCTGGGAAGGGGGGGGGTGAATACCTCGAGGGCCATGCGTGACTGACATTGTAAACAGATAAATATGCATCAGGTTCCTTGAAGACGCTTCTAGGGAATGCAATTAAGTCCCAGCACGTGTTCTGGGAGGCAATGTGGACAGTTGTTTACCTGAATGAAGTAGCCCTTGACCCAGTGCTGGACCTGGAGTGACAGCCCAGTTCCTGTCACAGGTTCACCACAGAGCATAGGGAAGTGCAGGCCAAAGCCAAAATATTTCAGGCCTGGAAGAAGGCGGCTGCTCCCTCCCACCCTCGCTCAGACGGGTACTAAGGTTGTTAAGTGAGTCACGCAGAGCCTCAGCTTCCCAAGTATGCTTGGAGGAGTCCTGCAAGTCGTGTCTGGTGCTGGGCTATGACACAGAAATGGGGCCAGGGTTCACGTTAGGATGGCGAGTTTTAAGAGATAAAGGCACATTCTCTATTCTCCAGCTGAGGGAACAGGTGGCCAGGGCCTGGATCGGGTTGGAAGCCACCATGACTGCCCGCCATGGAGCTGCCTGTGCCCATGAGAGCCATCTGGACATTTACTTTGTTCCTGGATAGAGGCTGTGGCCCCAGTCCCTGCCCCCAGATACCCTCCAAACTCTGTGACAGTAAGCATGTGCCACAAACCCAGAGACTAGATCATGCCACACCAGCCTAGGTTTTCTGTCACCACCGTCGCACCCCAGTGGCATCGATCACTAAGCCCTAGGCTCTCCCATGCAGTCAGGTCCTTGGTAAAAACCAGCTTCTTCAGACCACACTTCTCTCATGCTGGTTTACTTGCTAGGAGCGAGTCTGCTGGGTGCTGGCTGTCTTTCGGCTGCAAGGGGTTGGGGCAGGAACTAGGTTATGTAAGTAGCTGTCAAACATCGCCAGAGCTGCTGGGCGCAAGGTGCTGAGGATGAGGTCAGCTGCCCTCCCCTAACCAATCTGCCTCAAGAGGCAGCCTCAGACTGGCTGACCTGGACCCTGAACAGGCAAGTGTGTTACCATAGTAATTGTTGTACATCGCCACCTCTCCCAGGCTTTCCAGTCCCTGAGTGCAGACGTGGTGCTTCCCCCCTGGGAGAGGGACCACAGCCCTTATCAGCAACCAGCCCTCTCTGGCAGAGCGTGATACCCAGAGGATGGGATGGCTGCCGTGGGAAATGCCAGGCATGTCTTATCTGGAAGACTGGGCTGCGGCCGTGAACTCTGATTAGGGTGCGGGGCCGTTTGCCGGTGGGTAAGCGAGGGGTGGCACCGACCGCCTCCTTCCCCATGGGGGCTGGAAGCAAGCTGGAGCCCAGGCTAAGAGGCTCTGGCTGCCAGGGTAGCATCATGGACAGGTGTGTCTGTGGGATGGCCCGTGTCATTCCACACCCTCAGGGTAACCTGCATGGACTGCCTCCCTTCCTTGTACCCCAATTTAGGAGGACACAGCCTCAGATGAAGGTATCCTTGTAACAGGGAGCTCCTGCAAGGGGCCAGGCCCCATCCCCTGGGAATGTTCTACACACAGAGTGGAAGTGGGGCTAGGTAACTTAACTGTCTGTTTAAGGTCCAGGGACACCCGTCCCCTTGTCCCCTGACACCTGGGTAGGACTCCTGGTGACTGAGCTGTAAGCATAGACTCTCCAGAGAACTCTCTAATTCTAGAAGGGGAGGGGAAGGAGCCAGTGGGACAGCCCTGCACCAGGACAGTGTCCTGGGTGAGCTGCAGAGGACTGTTAGCTTTTAGGAAGTGTAGAGCCTGCCTTTTGGCCTTTCAGCCCCTCTCCCACTCCCAGGCTGATAAAGGGGCGCAGGCCTCCTTGGCCTCCAGTCCTGGTCCACTGCCATCTTATCAGCCCCGGGAAGACAAAGGCCCAGTTACAGCTCTCCACGGGGCCTCCTGCCGTATTTACACCTTATCTCCACCATTAGCTGGCCAGTTATCTGATGATCGCGCCCATTAAGACCACAGCCTGCCTGATGGGCTCCAGGAAGTGGGGCCGCCACAGCACTCTGGCCAGGGGACCAGGCCAGGCCATGTGAGGCCTTCACGGGCTGGCAGCCTAGGGAGCAGGCAGACAGGGCAGAGGCTGTGTGGCCTGAGGAAGCGCCACCCTTTGAGGACATGACCATGCCCCCACATCCTTTAAAGAAAATGGAGGCTCTGGTAGGGCTGGTGGCTGGCCAGGTGTCCGTGTGTCCCACAGCTGACACCCGTCAGTCACCAAGGAGCTCCTCCTCCCTGCCTCAGTGTTCTGCCACAGCCACCAAAAGTTCTAAAAGCCTCAGGCGGCGGCACACCTTCTGGTTCTGCCTTAACCATCCACTCGTCTTAGGGACACCGTCTTTTATTTAGAATACCTGCTAATCCAGGGTGATCTGATCTCATGATCTTTAATCTAGTGGTGTCTGCAGACCTTGTCCCACATGCAAGGAACATTCACAGTCATGGGTGATGTCTTGCGAAGGGCTGCCAGTCAGCCTAGCACACAGTAGTGGCTCACACACAGGTGCTGCAGACTGTGACCAAGGCCGTGGTGTGGCCTGCCCGTCCATGTCTTCATGGTGTTTCTACAACCCCGCATGTTCTCAAAAAAGGCAAAGGTCTGGCCCTAGAACCAGGCCGGAAGCAGGGGCTTGGGGGTCCCCTAGCAGCTACCTCACTCATTTGTTTCCTTTCAGAGGAGCTGGAGCTGGCACTGCAGGACGGGCAAAGGTGTGTGCGGGCCCGGCTGAGCCTCACTGAGGGTCTGTCCTGGGGCCCATTCTACGGGAGCATTCAGACCAGAGCTTTATCCCCTGAGAGAGAAGAACCGGTAAGAAGCTGAGCCCCCACTGGCCTACCAAACCTCTTGTCTTTCTGGCAGGGAACTTTGGTGGAACCCAAAGAGGCAAGGGTAAAAGGGAGGGACTTCCTGGGGAACCTCGGAAGGGGTAACACTGTGCTTTGGGGATCCATCCCAGGGGCACTTCCTACAGGAGCTGTAGTGGAGCCCAGCAGAGAAAAAGGAAGGAGGTCCAATCTGACGGGAGCAGGTGCTGGGTGGGTGTGGCTTCCCAGCACTGCAGAAGCTTCCTCACCACCGCAGCCCTGCCTGGCACAGAGTTCCTAAGGCAGCCTCCTTCCTGACACAGCCATGCTGCCTTTTGTCTTGGACTCGCTTCTGAGGCAGCTTCTGTTGTAGCAAGTCGGCCTGGCCTCCTCCTGCTGGGATGGCTGGGTTCCTTTCGAAATCATTTCAGATGGGAAAGGACACCAGGACACCGAGACCTGGGTGGGTACAACCTAGGGCAGCTGTGTAGGCAGCAAATGAGCAGGGCTGGGCAGTGTCCACAGACACAGAGTGGCAAAGGCCTCTTGGCTAGTCCTGCCGGACCTAAGATGAAGTGTCTCCCGCCCAGAGTACTGTGGTGCAGGCCCTGTTTCCTGATGTGGAATTAGAGTGTGGATCGACCCAAGATATTCACTGGCTAAGCCAGTGTCACATGCTTCTGGGGTCCTTGCTCTGAGAGCCCCAGGCTGCCTTCTGAGTGCCCTTTGTGGGGAAGGCTGAGACTCTAGGCTAGACTTCCCCAGCACCCGGAGGCCAGGACACTGCGCACATTCAAACATGCAGGCTCGTCGTCATAAATACCCAGGAGCACAGACGGGCACAGTGTCCACAGGCAGCGGGGAGCAACAGACCACCACCGCTCAGAATCTGTGCTCACTGGGTTCAAATATACCACCTACTGGTCACACAGTCTTCCAGCCACCAGGATAGGGCACTTGTCCCAGACTGTCCAGTAAGAGTAGGAGCTAGCTCTGAACTGAGCATGTCCACCGTGGTTTTCCTGCTTGCTGTATTCCAGGTAGAGCCTTCCTGCTCAGTTTCCTCAGTCCTTGGGACCACAGGCAGGTCACATGGAATCCAGGGGCTTCCTTTAGGCCTAGACCTGAAGAGAGGGTCAAGTCAGGCTGCACTGTGAGGTAGGAGTTGATCCCTTGCCTGCTGGCAGCGTGGTGGATTGAGAGAGTGGTCTGGAGTGGTACTTGACCCTGTACATACTTGGAAGAGCCTGAGGACGCAGGCGGCCCAAGGTCCAGGGAGGGATGTCACAGAGCAGCGGATTAAGGTCCGGGAGGAAGGAAGCCAGGGCTTTCTTTCAAAGTGGCTGTGCAGGGTGGGTGTGTCATGTGTGCTGTGCACAGCAAGTGACTTGGAGACTGTTGGCACTGGTCAGTCAGAAAGAGGAGTCCGTATGCAAGCAGGAACCTGGAACCCCCGCCTCCAGACTTCAGTCAGGAAAACCCGCATGTAGCAACAGGAGCAAAGGCAGGTTTGTGAGGCAGGTCCTGGTGCTGTGCCTGTCTCCTCTGTATTCCTTGAGGATACAAAGCTATGACAAAATATGTCTCAGGCATACTCCACATGGCAACCTCCCCCAACCCTAGGAGGCAGGCCACTGTCCCCACTTTTTAAAATTCTGTCTCTGTCTGTCTCTCTCCTCATCTGTCCATCCATATATGCCCACACACATGTAGAGCTCAGAGGACAACTTAGAGGAGTTGGTTTGTTCTTTCTACCTTGTGAGCCCAGGGATTGAACTCAAACTGCCAGCCTTAGCGACAAGCCTCTTTACTCACTGAACCATGTCGTTAGCCCATGAAGTCCCCACTTCATAGATGACAAAGCTAGGACTCTGAGGCTCTGGCCCAAGTCTCCGGGCTCCAGAGAGCTAAGGAAGAACTAGAACCCAGCCCAGCTGTGCTCAGACGTTTTACCTGCCATCTGCATGCCACCCCTTTCCACAAGAGCCCCAGGCCTTGCCACCCTCTGCTCCTAGTATGTCCTGGCGTGGCTCAGCCCGAGAAGGCCGGGAGGTAGAGTCTCCACTGAGGTGAAGATGCGGCCAGAGCAGCACAGTCCCTGCCTCTGAGGCACTCAGGGAGGGAGGAAGCTCCTCCCTCGCTCCCCTCTATCTCACAGAATTAAATCCTTGATTAACCCTTATCTCTCCAGTGAGGCACTATCTCTGCCTTGGCGCCAAGCGTCCAGACACACGGTACAGATGATTGATTTCTGAAAGATATGGCGCCTTTGCAATACTTCGCTTATTGTCTAAATATTTTTGCTAACATTCAGCGCGCTCTTATCGAGTTCGGCTGATGGGTCCCAGTTCTCCCTGCAGCCTAAGGAAGAAGTCGCCTCCTGCCCCATGGCCCTATCAGCCGCCAGGCAGTTCCTCCTCTCCCCTTAGAGAAGGAGGAGGGGGCGCATGTAGATATGGGGCCCATTTCCCCAGGCTTCTCTTAGGCTGGGGGGCTGCTCGCCATGGGGACGAATTGGAAGAGAACCCCCCCCCAACGCTCCTACCCACACCAGATATCCAGGGTTAGTATCAGGAAGGAAACTGAGTCACAGCTCCGAGTGGAGAGTTGGTAGTCTTGTCTTTATCGCTTGCTATGGTTTTCGTGCCTGTAAGAGGACAGTTGAAAAGCCTCCTAGGTCACAGCTCACGACAGACAGCGATGAGGGAGGAGATGACGGTGCCAAAGAGGACAGAAGGATGGACAGATGGGTGGGTGTTTGGTTAGGTGGATGGATGGACGGATGGGTGGGTGGGTGTACGGACAGATGGAAGGACGAATAGATGGACGGATGGGTGGCTGGGTGGATGGGTGGGTATGGATGCGTAAATGTTATATGGATGGATGGAAAGATGAGTAGATGGATTTTAGGTGTGTGGGTGAATGAATAGTGGATAGGTTGATGAATAAGTGAATGGGTACTCATGTATTCATAAATGGGTACGTGCGTGGGTGGACAGGTGATCAGAGAGAGTAAGGGGGTGAGTGGACAGATAGACAAGTGACTAGATGGGTGGTAAGTGGGTGGGTGGGAGGGTAGATGGATGGTGAGCGCATGGCCCTGCACCCCAGCCTGGCCATGCTGGTCTGCCTGCTCAGCTTGCTTCCTTTGGCAGGAGCTCACCGTAGCATCAGTGAGGCCAGGAGAGCGCCCGTGACTGTTGAGCAGGGTGGCAATGCATTAAGAAAAGATGCTAGAAAGACTGAGTGGGACGATGTGGGCCCAGACTTAAGTGTGGAATGGCCAACCCTAATGGTCCTCTCACCTGGGGATGGAGTGAGGGCGCCTAGGCTAGCATGGCAAAGCCCAGACTCACCTCACGAGACTTCAGAGGGTGCTGGGTTTTCACTCAAGTCTGTAACAGGAAGGGGAGGGTACCAGGAAAGGCATCTCCCCTCCAGGACATGCGGTCCAGCTGTGCCCACTGCTGTCCTACCCAGATGTGAGCGTACACTGTTTGAGCCCTGCTTTGCTGAAGCATTCCAAGCCCCACCTTAAAGAGATGGCAGCCCAGCCTGAGGAACCTCATCTGGAAAATGGCTGCCTGGCATATCCTGACAGCAGGCACAGATGTGCCCCAAGTGCCACAACCTGTGCACTCTGTCATGGCTAAAGACAGAGACCACTGTCCTAAGGGGCAGGGCGGGTCTTGTGGTCTTTGAGGCAGACTCTGCCTAAGGCTTCTGGTGGCCCCAGGACCCTTGGCCCTCATGTGTCTCCATCTCCCTTGCCTCTTCTCTTTTCTACGTCACTTGTTATTGGGACAACCCTGTTCCAATATAATTTTATATTTTCATAGGAGACTCTGAACTCAGATATGCAAAGTCCTTTTCTCTAAATGAGGTCACGCTCACAATTCTGGTGACATCTGTGAAGCCACCATTCTGCCCAGTCCACAGAGACTGGTATAGTCGCAGTAACATTTGGCTCATCCATCAGACCCCGTCTAGCTCTGCTGCTGGCCTTGTGGTGGCCTGAGCACCCTTCTTCCCCGTGTTTCAGTTTCCCTGGCTGCCATGGTAGGAGTTTAGGAAACATCCCAGCCTCCCGCCTCTGTCAGGCTCCTCTATCTGCTCCTGAGCTGTAGCAACTAGGGCCTCAGACCTGCCTGCAGCTAGCTCCATCCTCGGGCCCCAAAGTCAGCCTGAGATAAAAGGCTGGGGACCAGGAGGTGAGCAGCAGTGCCCACCCCACACAGAGGGCCCACCCCACACGGAGGGCCCACCCCACACAGAGGGGTGGCTGGCAAGGATGGCATGACCAGTGACACGCCCACAGGTGACGTCTTCCCTCATTGCTCTGCCAGTGACAGCCAAGCATCATCCGTGGCTCTTCTCCCAACACAAAATGCAGTTGACAGGGAGCCCAGGCCTGACGTTTGCTGGTCCCTTGTCTCCTACTGTCCCTGCCCCTTGATAGGCCCAGGTGGCCTTCAGGGACTGAGGGACGAGTACATGGATAAGCAATGACTGGGATGAGGCAGAACTTCTCAGACTTTGGTTCTAACCCCGTGTGCACAGTGTGTAGTCTCGGTGGGCCTCAACCCTACACCCTTGAGGTGGGTGGTGGGCACCCGGGAAAAAGCGAGGAGCCATAGGTGCCATCGCTGTGGAAGGAGGGTGGATCAGTAGGAGAGAGGTCCTAGTCAGTCACCTTCTGGCCACAGGCTCAGCACTGGTTCTCCAACACATGGGGGCCTGAAGTCCGGAGCGCAGTCTGGGATCCCATTTCTGGGCCAAGCCGCCCACCCGAGAGGACCCACCTTCCCTATAAATGGTTTTATGAACGGCAAGGTTTGGGAAGAGCCTCAGATAGAGCTGTCATAGCCGATGGCGCTCAGATACGGGTTCTGATGGCTATCAGCCCACAGAGTCGGACACTGACCTCTTTGTTGGGGGAACAGGAGCAGGCTCAGATCCACAGGAGAATTTAAAGTGGCTGATGTCATCCTAGGCTGGGGGCAGGGGGAGTTGGAGCCAGGAGGGAGAGACAAATGACGGCTCGAGGGGCAGCAAGTGGGACAAGTGCCAGGGCTCTTCTCTGACCCAGACACACCTGAACAGGCGAAGAGGAGCCCGGGCCGGCCGGCCAGGGGCTGAGTCCCTCCTGCGGATCCTAAGAGACCCAGACAGGGAGAAGAGTGAATGCAAAACCATGTCCCAAACTCCAACTGTCCCGATGCAGGGCAGTGACAGCCCAGGGAGCCCAGGGGACCCTGCAAGGAGGTCCAGGGTCTCACGAGCTGTTTCCCTGGGGACTTGATGTGATTATGAGCAGCAGCCACTAGCTCCCTCCTAGCTCTGCTCCCCAAGGTTGCACCCATGCCACCGTGCTGCTGGGGGTGCAGTATGCTGTTCCCTGCACTGGGACCTCCACAGAAGGAGCGGCTTGTGCAGCGTCAGCAAAGTGGCGCGCGCGTGGTTTTATCATGCGGTGAACATGCTGCTCCGGGGAGCGATAAGCGTTAAACCGACCGCGAGGCTGTCAGTCTCAGTTTGAGGGTTTAGAAATATTGGGACGAATAATTAGATTTCATATCGTTACCACAGCACCCATCAGAGGATCAGGCAGATTAATTTTCTCACCCTCTGCTCATTAATATTCATTAGAGACCTGGAAGGCTGAGGCAGGGAGGGCTGGACCCAGCCACCTCACCGACAGCCATCCGCTCAGGCCAGGAACAGCTAGGCTGTGAGAGTCAGAGGTCCCCAATGTGGCTGCCCACACCCCATCTGCTGCATTATCCTGGGGTTTACTCCCTGCTATCCACCCGTGACCTTGAAGCTCCCCTATTCCCTGCATCCCTGGGAGTCCGCAAGTTACCCACCAAGAATCAGGAGTCACCCTCCTGAGCCAGCAGACCTGAAGCAGGCTCTTGGGTAGAATGCACTCCCTCAGTGGACGTGTGGCAGTTGCCAGCAAGGTTCAGGATGCAAGGCTCGTACCTGGGTCCAGAGATGCCTTCCTGTTCCTGTCATCGTTCAAGTAAAGCATACATAAGCAGCCATGGCCACTGTGCAGCTCTGAGGGCTTCCTGTATGCTCCCATTCACCTGTGCCAGGGCAGAAAGGACCAGAGAGGGAGTGGCCTGCCTGGCCCACAGCCCTCCACACACACCCCATAAATGGTGGCAGGACAAGGAAGGGGGTTCCCTCCCCCTATCGTGACAGCAACTTTGTCATGTGGGCCTCACCTTGCTAGTATATAGGAAACTGAGGCCAGAGATGCAGGTGTCACCTGCTGGGACTCAGAGCCATCTTATCTCCACATGACAAGCCACGTGGCAGCAAGCAGGTGACGTGGAAGCCACCTGGCTGGGCTGTCATGACCTCATGGTACATGGCCACTGGGAGTGTCCAGCTGGCTGGGCTGTCATGGTCTCATGGCCACTGGGAGTTCCCAGCTAGCAGGCCTTATCTTGCTGGCTCTGTATGCTGTGTGAGTGGGGTCTGTGAAGAGTTGGTCCACAGGGGTCACAGGGGAAAGGTCAAACCTGAGCTAGACCCTGATGTTTGGCCCCAGAGCCTATGTGGGCACCACACAGGAGGAACTCAGGAATGCCAAGCACTGTTCTGGCAATGACCATACAATTAGCAGCCTGTTTCTCCTCCTATCCCAGCAGTTGTTTGTCTTTCCTACCCAGTGAGCTGATGGCCATGAACATGCAGGGGTTCTTAAGAGCCTGGAGTGAGCAGTGGCTCTGGGCCTCCGGTTAAAAGTTCTTGAGGTGCAGGTTTCTGGTTGAAAGGCATTTATTTGAATAAAGCAGCAAATGACAGACAGAATGATACACGGGCGTGCTCTCCTTTCACACGTAGTGCCCAAATGGCTGGGAACAGCCCCACAGGCGGGGAGATGCTGTGGGTGGCAGTAGTAGTCACCCACCCTCCGAGGACAAACAGGACTGGGCCTCTGCTGTCCCTGCCTGCCACCGGCTGCATCTCATCCTCCATGTGAGACCAAATCGCAGCCCAGCCTTCCAGGCTGGGCTGCACAGAGACACGGCCACGTACGCTTCCTCTGCTGCTGGGCCAACAGCCAGGGTATGGGGGCAGGAAACAAGCAGCTTTGGTGGCCCTGGGGGGCTGAGCCCAGAGCGCTTTCCTTCCAGGTTCAGACTGAGCTGCAGAGGAAGTGTGCACAGCTTCTACCCTGGCCCCTACCCTTCCCTCTGCCTCAGCTTCCTGGCCAATAGGATGGCGAGGAGGGCAGAGAGCCTCAGCTACCCGCCACCCCTCAGTCCCCAGCAACACAGATGGTCTGGGTTGGGGCAGCCAAACCCAGGGAAAGGTCAGTGCTTTCAGTGAATGGATGGGGTAAAAGTACTATATGAAGATAGTCTCTGTGTCTGTCTGTCTGTCTGTCTGTAGGCATCTGGCAGTTGTGTGACAGGGGCCATGCCCTTGGTGCCAGCAACCCTGTGCTGTGGCAGGAAGGGAACACACATCTGCAGGCGTTAGATTCACAAGCTGTGTGCCCAGGATTCACAAGATCCCCCCTCAGTTATCCCTGCCAGTTCCATGCTGGATCTCTCTGGAGCTTTGCGCCCAGAGGAGACTAGTACCTAGCCTTGAAAGCACAGCTCCCCGCCATGCCTCCGGACATCAGTGTTTGAACTGCACAGGTCCTGCTGCTAAGCCACCACTGCACAACACAGCCAAGCCCCTGACGCACTATGCATAGGCTGATCCTTCCCTGCCCCTCTCTTCCCTAGGGCCCGGCACTGACCCTGATGGTGGATGAGAGCTGCTGGCTAAGGATGCTGCCCCAGGCCCTAACTGAAGAAGAAGCTAACTCCGAGATCTACAGGAAGGGTCTGTGTCTCATGTGCCTGCCTCCCTCCCTCCCGTCTAAGGTCTTTCAGAAGTCAGGGTCACTTGGCTCTGTCTGATGCAGCTCTTAAAAGGACACCAGCTTATCTGGGTGACAGTGACAGTCAGACTGCTTGAGCGAGCGCCCTGAACCCCATCTGAGAGGACGGTGGACAATCTTAGGAGCTGCAGTCCCAGGCGCATCACATCCACTGACACGAGAGCTCGTTGTGGGACTTGGGCGAGTCCCTTGCCTTCCAGTTTGTTGCGCCATATAGGAAATGGGGAAGAGGCTGTGGCCAAATGATTTCATCCTAAGTGACACGCCGCCCCCACCGTCCAACCTTCTGAGAGTCAGGGTGCAAAAGGGTCTTCCCTCAGCTCATTCTGTTTGCTAAAATAAATGTTCTGGAACTTTTGTCCTTGAAGTCAGCTCCTGAGTAGCCCCTCAGCGGAGGCAGGAAGGTGTTGAGGGTTGAGGTCAAGTTCATGGCACCTTGGCCAACACCGCATGCTCTCTGCAGGGCACAGGGGTCATGTTCCCAGTCCTACCAATGGATGCTCTGGGGACCAGAGACAGCAGCCAGAAGGCAGCCTGCAGTAGGAAGGAACACGCCCCGACACCAGATTGGATGTGGGCAAGCAATCCGCCCTGTGCACAGTTCTGCCCAAGCAGGCCGACCACAAAAGACAGAGGTCCTTATAGGGCTGATGCTGATAAAGGTGGCATGACCTGGGTGTGGTCTGCAGACAGGGTCATAGTGACCACAGAAATCTTGTGGACATTGATGGGTGGTTTTTCCTGTATCACTTGCCCCAGAATGGGACTTACACAGGCTCTACACTACAGCCCAGCTCCTACTGCCACCTTAGGACACACATACTCCCCTTTCTTTTCCCACCTTCTGCTGGGAGTGGCCACTGGCTTGGGACTGAGGCCAGCACCCTCAGGGTTCCAGGCCACAAAGCAGAACTGCTGGCCCAGGTCACCTGGGTTTTGTTGATTGATGCTGCCCTCTACAGGCCACTATGAGAACATCACCTGGCCCATTCCCAACAGGTTGAAAGCCTGCTTGTTCTGGAGGCCCCTGTGTTGGGACAGCCCTCCACCCCAACCAAGTGGTTACACAAGATCCCCCTCAGTTATCCCTGCCAGTTCCATATCTACCCTTTTACTGGATATGAGAGCTTGCCTCAGACACAGGCTAGCACTCCACAAATCCAGCCAGCCATGACTGTGAACCTGAATGCAGCCACCTCCTGCCCTTTGCCTGGCTTCACCCATCCTTGGCAATATGGTGGGGCCCCAGTGTGGGAGACAAAGGGAAGGACCCCATTATAGGCCCAGAATCACTGGAGCCAGCATCATAAATGCCTGTACCCTACAGATGACGCCCTCTGGTGCAGGGTTACCAAAGCGGTGCCTTCTGGTGGACTACTACACGTGCTCCTTGTGGCCGAGCCCCACGGTACACCCAAACACCCTGCGCAGGAGCCGGAAGAAGCTGGAAGCTCAGCTCCAGTGCACACCGACATCCAGCTGCTGCCCCAGCAGGCTGGCATGGCGTCCATCCTTGCTACTGCAGTCATCAACAGTGAGTATGCGACTCCCTGGGGCAGACTTTGGGTGACACTGAGTCAGAGGGCAGGGCAGGTCCTGGGTGTTAGCATTCAAGAGGTCCAGTTTACACACACACACACACACACACACACACACACACACACACACACACGCACGCACACACACACTCTGTAGGAGATGAATTCTGCTCCAGTCAGACACTGAACTGAAGGGCAGCACCCAGCTAAGGCAGGTGACCTGAGTGCTAGAAGATCGCACATGGCCTGCTACCACAGGGAGGGCGCAGGCCAGATGAGGAACATGCAGCAGAAAGAGAAGGTGGCAGCGGGTTGGGGGGAGGGTAATACATGCCCAAAGGCAGCAGCAGGAGCTGAGTCCCCACGGCCCCTGTGCAGGCACAGGGGAATCCCCAGAGCCCGGGTGAGTCCTACAAGACAGGGCCTTCAGGGACACAATGAGAAGTCAGTACCTCAGCCTGGGGCTATCAAGGTCAGGCTTCACAGGCCCGTCCGTACCTCATGCCCATGTGTACCCTGCCCTACCAGAGGATGTCTTCCCCTGCAAAGACTGCGGGATCTGGTACCGCAGTGAGCGGAACCTGCAAGCCCACCTGCTCTACTACTGTGCCAGCCGCCAGCGGGCCGGCTCCCCTGTCTCAGCGACTGAAGAGAAGCCCAAGGAGACCTACCCCAACGAGCGCATCTGCCCCTTCCCCCAGTGCCGGAAGAGCTGCCCCAGCGCCAGCTCGCTGGAGATCCACATGCGCAGTCACAGCGGTGAGTGCCTGTGCCTGCTCCTGGCCTCGCTGCCCTGGCAGATCCAAGCTGTGCACCACGCTGGTGCTCAGGAACGCTTATTCTGCCACTCGCGCCACGCAGCTCCCCTGTCCCGCTCCACGGCCTAGCACAAGGCTTACCTGTGGCTACATGCACACTTAATAAAGGGCTGGGTGTGTGCCTGGACCCTGGGAAGCATGTGGCTGATGTGAAACAAGAAGGGCCAGGACCCAGTGTTCCTTCCTTGTCACTGGGACCCATCTCTATGTTCCAGGAGAGCGCCCCTTCGTGTGCCTCATCTGCCTGTCCGCCTTCACCACCAAGGCCAACTGTGAACGCCATCTCAAGGTGCACACGGACACACTCAGCGGTAGGTGGGCTGGAGAGGGCTGGGCTGGGGTCTCTGGGGCTATACTTCAGCCCCAGGAACCTGACCACAACAGCGTGGCCTACAGGTGTCTGTCACAACTGTGGCTTCATATCCACCACAAGGGACATCCTCTACAGCCACCTGGTGACCAACCACATGGTGTGCCAGCCAGGCTCCAAGGGTGAGATCTACTCACCAGGGGCTGGACACCCAGCAGCCAAACTTCCTTCAGGTAAGCAGCCATACTGGGGCCTCACTGGCCCTCTGATGAAGTGGGAGGGGAGGGAGCTTGTCCATAGGCAATACATGGTGTCCTTGTCAACCCTGGTCCTAAATCCCTTCTGCCTACCACATCCTACCTAGGGCCTGCCCTGGGCCTGACATGCAGCCCTGTGTTCTTGTAGACAGCCTGACAGGCTTCCAACAGCATTCGCTGATGCACAGTCCCCTGGTTCCCGCTGACAAGGCACCCACCCCATCCTCAGGACTGGACAATAAAGCCTTGGCCGAAGTCACCAACGGAGAGACCAGAGTGCCCCCCCAAAATGGGGGCAGCAGCGAGTCCCCTGCAGCCCCCAGGACCATCAAAGTGGAAGCTGCAGAGGAACCTGAAGCCGCCCGTGCCTCAGGTCCAGGAGAGCCAGGTCCCCAGGCTCCGTCTCGGACGCCTTCACCACATAGCCCCAATCCAGTCAGGGTGAAGGCAGAACTGTCCAGCCCCACGCCTGGCTCTAGCCCTGGGCCGGGAGAACTAACAATGGCCGGGACGCTCTTCCTGCCACAATATGTGTTTGGTCCAGACGCGGGCACAACCACTGTCCCTGCAGCACCACAGGCTTCGGAGATCCTGGCCAAGATGTCTGAGTTGGTACACAACCGGCTACAGCAGGGCGCAGGGAGCTCCGGAGCGGCGGGAACGCCCACAGGCCTCTTCCCGGGGACTAAGGGCGCCACGTGCTTTGAATGCGAGATCACCTTTAACAATATCAACAACTTCTATGTGCACAAGCGTCTCTACTGCTCGGGCCGCCGCGCGCCCGAGGACCCGCCCGCTGTGCGCAGACCCAAAGCAGCCACAGGAACCGCCCGCGCGCCTGCAGGTGTCGCTGCAGAGCCAGACCCGCCACGCTCATCGCCGGGGCCGGGGCCACGAGAGGAAGAGGCGAGTGGCGCGACCACTCCTGAGGCCGAGGCTGCGAGCCGGGGCAGCGAGGGCAGCCAGAGCCCGGGCAGCTCGGTAGACGACGCAGAGGACGATCCCAGCCGCACGCTATGCGAGGCCTGCAACATCCGGTTTAGCCGCCACGAAACCTACACTGTGCACAAGCGCTACTACTGCGCCTCACGCCACGACCCTCCGCCGCGCCGGCCACCCGTACCCACGCCGGCTCCGGGACCCGCGGCTCCCGCTGACAGCTCCGCCGGTGCGCACGCGCCGGCGTCGCAAACTGTACGAGCTGCCCGCAGCCGGTGCCCCGCCCCCAGCAGCAGGGCCAGCCCCCGTGCCGGTTGTATCCTCCCCTACGGCGGAGCTGCCCTCTTCTCCCAGACCCGCGAGTGCGAGCGCTGGCCCAGCCCCCACGCCCTCTCCGGGCCCGGTCCCCGACGGCCCCATTGACCTGAGCAAGCGGCCGCGTCTCCAGACCCCGGATACACCTACTGCTCTGCCCGCGCTGGCCGACTACCACGAGTGTACCGCGTGTCGCGTAAGCTTCCACAGCCTCGAAGCTTACCTGGCTCACAAGAAGTACTCGTGCCCCGCCGCACCTTTGCGCACCACCGCCCTCTGCCCCTACTGCCCGCCCAACGGGCGCGTTCGCGGCGACCTGGTCGAGCATTTGCGCCAGGCACACGGCCTGCAGGTGGCCAAGCCGGCGGCCAGCCCGGGCGCTGAGCCCCGCACACCTGCGGAGCGTGCTCCACGCGACAGCCCCGACGGCCGCGCACCCCGCTCTCCTTCCCCTGCTCCCGAGAACACGCCTTCTGACCAGGCCGATCAAGGCGCTCGGACATCCTGCAAGGGCCCGCCTGCGCCCGCTCCAGCACCGGGTGGTGGTGGCGGCCACCGCTACTGCCGCCTGTGCAACATCAGGTTCAGCAGCCTGTCCACCTTCATCGCACACAAGAAGTATTACTGCTCTTCTCACGCTGCCGAGCACGTAAAGTGAACCTGTGGGGCCGCACCACCGGGACCCTTGACACTTAATAAAGACGTTCAGTGTGCTAAGTTCGCTGGCGGGCCGCCCTGTTGTCTTAGATCTAGTGGGCTTCATTCCATACCCCAGCTTGTGCACCCCACTGTTCATTTCCTCCAGGACCTAGCCCACCCCAGGGGCTCAACCGCCCTGTGTAGAGTTCTTTCTCTCTGCTGCTAGCTCACCCGTAGCCCTGCCTCTATGCTGGCCAGCTGTTGGCATGTTTGGCAGAACCCAACCAACGGCAATCTAGCCATTGCTTTGCCACTTTGCTTGGTCCCCCGAAAAAGTAAAAATGCCTGTTCTCCAACTCTGTAACTCTTAACCAGCAGCTATGGAGGCTGAAAGTGAACTCTGAAAATACCTCTGGGCACCTGGCCCCTGCTGGCCAGTCTGCCTCACCCAGCCTTAGAAGGTGACCGCTAATTAATGGGTCTGGGTTTACACGAGAATAAATGTTCCTGAGAGTCCATTCACAGACCCTGCCCAATTTACCACAAGGGATACAGTAAAAGCCATACCTTTCTAGTAGGTGTTGCTACGAGCCTCCAGGTCAACTGGATCCCAGGGAATTTGGCCCGCAAAGGGCCCAGAGAAGTCAGGCAACCTCTTCTTGGGCCCTCTCTTCACAAACGCCAGCCAGATGGGAAGTCCACAGAAGCCACAGCCCCTCTCTCTGTCCTGCCCATCTGCATTATCTGTGACTTTATGTGCAGGGAGGGCTCTGGTTCCCATTCAAAACCTGGTAAAAGGCAAAGGCCTCCAAGTCTGCACACACTGCCCTCTAGCAGTTTAAACAAGTTTTACCTTGGTGTGCGCGTGAAGTTGTTTAAAGGTGATGGGGACATCAGGGAAATGGGCTGGGGAGTAATAGATGCTTTAATGAGAGAAGGCCCAAGATGACGGCCAACCTTATCCTTGGCTGCATTTCGTATACAGTGCCACAGGCTTACCGTCTCATCCTGCCCTGCCTCAGTTTCCATGCCTCTAAAATAGGATTCTGAGAACACAGAGAAGGGACCCTGTGACTGTCACCCAGGCTGAGCTTAGGTACCCTGGTACCGGGAAGTCCCTCCTGCGCTCCGCACCTTGGGCTGTAAGAGAGCTACCATGTCTCGGGCAGTGCTGTGAGCAAACACACCTATGCTTAGAACTCTCTCGGCCCCAGCAGACTTCCACAGATGTCAGCAATCGCTGAGTGCCCTCATGACCCATTCTTCCCCCCAAATCCCCTTGGCCCAAGGGGTTTCCAGCACCTGCTCTATGACCTATGCCCCTCACACATGTGGCCACCAGAGCAAGACAGCCAACGGACACTTCTCATACCTCCCCTGGGTGTCTGCCCCTGCTCCCAGGATGGCTATACTCTACATGAGAGGCCTGTCTCAGCTTCCCTTCTAAAGGTTTGCAGGGGCCGTGGGCACTGGGACACCCCTGAGTTTGTCACAGGTCAGGCCATGCCTCTTGACTTCCTGCTGAGAGATATTACCCCAACGTTTCCCTGGGCATAGCCCCCCCCACCATGTGACCCCGCTGCCCCTCGTGCTACAGTGAGGAAGGCACCGGCCCCACCCAATGCACCTTTGTGACTCGCTGTTAGCCTACATCTCATTCCCCCAGTCTGAATGTTCCTCCTGGTGTCCCCTAAGGTCCCCATCCCCATCTCCCCAGAATGCCACACTTCCTCCCACTTCCTGCTCGTGTACAAGGCCTGGCCTCGGGCCTCAGTTGTTCTGTAAACCCCTTTCTCCACTCTAGCAGAGGGGACTGCCCTCCCTTGGCTCCACCATGCAGGAGGGACAGGGTCTTTCTCTGGTCCCACTGTCAGAAGCCCAACCCCTCTCAGTCTACTCTCTCCCTTAGCTACGGGTCTCTACAGATCACCAGCTCTTGTCTAACCCTCCTGCCCCTCACCATCTGACCTGCAGTTTGTCCCCAGTCACAGACCGATGGCAGTCACCATGATCCTCCCAACTGTTGCCTGTGTGTATCCACACAATCACCCACATCAGTTCCTTGTGTGTGCAGCCAACACCGTGGCCACTGCTGCGATCGCCACCTGGTGCCTAGGACCCGCTCGCTAAGCCACAGTGGCTTCCTTCACCCTCCCTTCAAGATAGCCTCAGATCACCATGCTCCTCCCAGTGCCCTGCAGGCAGGACACCCCCCCCCACGTCTCCCTCTCAATACTCCCCTCTGCTGTAGACCTGTGCTGGCCAAGCTGCTGGCACTGAGGCTGGATGGAATCCATCTGCCCTTGTACCACCTCACGATGCTTGGCACATGAGCACCCACGAGATGACATGGGGACAACGGCACTGCCCCCAGCCCCTCATCTCTGCCAGCTGTACAAGGCCTTGTCGTCACCAAGCACTGGGTTTAGTCCACAGGTAGGGACATGAAGCTCAGTGGTGCTGAGCCCCTGCCAGAGCACCTCGGGTACAGCTGGGCTCTAGCCATGTTGGCTGGGCTGCCCCCTGCACTGGGGCTCTTAAGTACCATCTTCCCAGGCCCAGCCATCACCACCAGCTGACCAGGGAAGGGTTGGAGCGGGGACCTCATGCTGCTGCTGGCACTGTCTCCCTCCAAAGACTCCATATATACATGTCCGATTGGGTCAATATATACCATCCATTGGATCTTCTGGGGACCCCCCATTTAGAGCCTTCTCCCTTCCCCAGCAGATGGTGACCCCACCTCCCACCCCACCCACCAAGTCCTGCTCTTGGTTTCAACACTAGTGGAGACTCAGGACAGTAGAGGGCGGTGATGGCTCATGGAAGCACATGGTAGGGCTGCTACCGCTGAGCTAGTGTGGCCTGCCCACCACTAACCCCTGAGGTAGGGAAAGGAGTCATGAGAACCTCAAGTGCGCTGACCCCTCCCCCCACCCCCATGGGTGCCTCCCGGACTCCTGAAGGAGCCCTGGGATACAGATGAGCAAGGCTTGCCGGCCTGAGAGGAGAACTGGGAGCCGAGCATGTGGGCTGGCAGCTCAAGGCTGGAGGGTGAGGTTGGGCGGATCCTCGGAGCTTCTGTATCCTCTGAGCCTCAGAGACCTGGGTATCCGGGCAGCTGCACAGGTGGGCGCACACCGTGAGCGCCTTTCTTGAAAGGCTCAGGAGCAGACAGTGCCCACCTGCCGCACAGACCTTCTTCAGCCTCTGGGGGGAGGGAGGGGCCATGCTGAGAGAGGCGGAGCTGAACCCAAACTCATCCAAGGGAACCTGGTGCCTTCCGTGGTGGCTGCCCTCTGTCCTACTTTGTCATTCACTCATCCTGGGCGGGAGCACCAGGAGCCTCTGCCCTCACCCTGCACAGACCTGCCAGGCAGCAGCAGGCCAACTGAGGCACGGAGCTGATCAGAGTGCGCTGACTAGGGATTACGGGGAGGGAAGAATCACATCTCGAACGTCTTAGAAGCGACCTGTGCATTCCCGTTGCTCCAGGTTGAACCTGAAGTCCCAGGCAGTCAGCGAGCCGCCTTGGGTCCGTGCACAGGATCCTGAGTGGGAGAGGCGCTCATGCAGGTAAAAGTTCCTGATGTCGTGGACGGATCTTGTGCTCGGGGCACATGGCGCCTTCTACCCTAACCTCATCCTGAAACTCTGGGGTCCACTAGCACAGCCAGCCCCAGAGGTCAAACGGCCTGGACAAGGGTGCACGCATCTAACCTGGGGTGGAACTCAGCCTCTTGTCTCCAGCCACAGTGGGGCTCCAGGCATTTCAGGGTGCTCTTCCTGCACCCTCATGTCCACTCCATAGTCTGCTGAAGCCTCATGGATCCCATAGACCTGGGCAGGGAAGCTTGGGCACCCTTGGGGTCCAGCATCTATCTGCTTGCCTTCAGTGCGCCCAGTGTCCATGTCAGAACTGAGTGTTCAATCAGCTACTGCTACACTTTAAGTTCCTACCACCTTGATTAGACGTCTTTACACCCTGTCTTACGTACGTACGTATGTACGTACGTACGTCTGCTTTACCTTGCTATTTTCCTTGGGACTTATTAAGCCCTTTCCCCAGCCTGCTTCCTTAGAGATTAAATTTTTATTTAATTTTAGATCCTTTTGGATACATTTTGTTTCATGTGGGTGAGTGTTTGGGAGTGACCGATCCTCATGGAGTTGTGCGTAGTTGTGAGCCAACAGGTGTATGCTGGGATATAACTGCGCAGCCCTGGCTGGCCTGGAGCTCAGTATATAGACCAGGCTAGCCTTAAATTCATAGAGAATTTAAGACCTGCCTGCCTCTGCCTCCTTAGAAGCAGGACTAAATGCACTGTGGCCAGTTAATTTAGGTTTTTTGTGTCCCATTTTTCACTGTGGGGGCTGTTTTAACACTCTTGCTACATGATGCTACATCCTTAAGCTTAAACGCCTGCACCCCTCCATGACAGGAACCCCCGCATCACCAGAGTGAGCCACACTGTGGCGCTAGTGTGGTGGGTCTGACTGGTTTGTCTCTGTAAACTGCATGCTTTTGTTACTGTTGCTGTTGGTGTTGTTTTGAGAGAAGGCAGAGTCTTGTTCTGTAGCCCAGGCTGACCTGGAACTCATGACCACCACATCTCCGCCTCCTGAGAGCTGGCCCTGCCCCTCCACGCTTTGCTATTCTAGCATCTAGGTTTCCATGACAGCATCTAGCTGCCTTCCCCGAAAGGGCCCAGCCCTGTCTCAGGCAGTCTCTGCCTGGGCCCCCAGTGGTCCTTGCACACCCTTGCACACCTTGATTGTGGCTCCCACTCTGGAGATACTTTTCTATTCATGGGACTATGATGACACACAGGTCCTGTGACCTCTTGCTGCTATAGGAAAGATGTCCCCACCCTGCCCCCTAGAGGCAGAACCCCAGCAGGTCACTCCAACTCTGCTGCCTTTTAGTGTCATACAGAGCCTTGCACAGGTGAATTTGTATCACGTCTCTTCTCTCTCTGCCGTTTGTCTTGCTTCCCTGGTCTCACACATCTCCTCTTCCACACCTATTACGTTCTCCGGCTGGCCCGGGAGCAAAGCGCCCACACTGACTTTTCTTCGCAGCCTGTTCTGAACGATTTTATTTTTACCACTCATGTTCACGAGGTGAGAAGAGACCTCATGGCAGGTCTCCCTCCAGCTCAGACACCCCTGCAGCCCCTGCAGACCTGTGAGCCTGCTGCCTGAGGCCCTCTGACCCCAGTGTAGTGTGGGGCTCCTGTGGAAGGTTTCTGTGGCTGTTTTAACAGAGGCCCCAGACTAATGGCTTAAACAGCACGTGTGAATTCTGTCATAGTCACAATGCACAGGGGCCCAATGCTGTCACAGGAGCTTAAAGTCAGTAGAGCGGTTCCTGCCAAAGACTCCAAGGAGAATCCTCTCCTTGATTTCTACCAGCCTTTAGAACAGTCGTTCTAAATCCTTTGGGGGTCAAATGACCCTTTCACAGGGGTCCCTAAGGCCATGGGAAAACACAGCTAATTTACATTGCAATTCACAACAGTAGCAAAATTAGTTACAAAGTGGCAACAAAAGTAATTGTATGGTTGGGGTCACCAGAAGGTGAAAAACTGTCGTTTTTATTCTCCTGTTGTGATTGTCATCTCTGAGGCTTACTAGGCCTACCCTGGACGCCTCCAGCCTCTGTGCAATCTTATCTAGGCCTAGGATGTTCTCAGTCCCTGAGGCTCACTGCTGACTGGGTTCATACTGTCTTGTTCTTTCTGAACCCTGGCTGGCTGGTTCAACTCAGCTGTTCTGGCTTGAACTCCTCTCCAAGCTGACTGATTCAAACCGGCCTCTCTCTCAGCCTCTGGCTGAATTGGTCTGCATGGCCTCATCCTAACCTTGTCAATCCGTTCTGATCTTCTGGCTCCTTCTCGTTCCCTGGCTCGCTCTGTCCTCACCGGTGTCTATAGCTTGTTCTCTCTGCAACCTGTCTCTGCAAAACTCTCCTGGTAGAACTGCCCCCCCCCGTGCTACCCCCTTAAGTAGCTTCCTTCTCCACTCTCCCCTCCCCAGAATTCTGTTAAATCTTTCTCTGATTTGCCATTTTGTCTGCCACTCAATTAGATCTCACTTTCAGACATGGGTGCCTCCTTCTACAAACTTTACCTTCATTGTTTGAGATTAAGGTGTGTGCTAAGGAATGAGCCACCACAGCTAGAAACAGGGTTTTTGGGTTTTTTTCCAGTAAATAACACCAATTTGGGGTGTTCACAGTGTAATCATATGTCCTGCAATATCTCAGTATTAGGAAGGTTGAGAACCACTGCTCTAGAAGCTTCTACATTCCTTAGCTAGCAGCTACTCCCTCTTCAGAGAGGGACTGCTCTCTCTCTCCTGCTCCCTCTACTGATAAGAGCCTTGTCACCCCTCACTCGCCCGAGAGTCTAGGACAGCTTATCCCAAAGTCAGCTAAGGAGGAACATCTAGTCTACGTCAACCCAGTTCTTACTTGAGATGAACCATATACATCTTCAAGGTCATTCTGCCACCCACCCACCCTCCCTCCTCTCTCTCTCTCTCTCTCTCTCTCTCTCTCTCTCTCTCTCTCTCTCTCTCTCTCATACATTTGCTGCATGTGTCTGAGTTGGTGTCTTAGTTAAGGTTTTATTGCTGTGAACAGACACCATGACCGTGGCAGCTCTTCTAAGGACCACATTTCATTGGGGCTGACAGACAGGTTCAGAGGTTCAGTCCCTCATCATCAAGGCAGGAGCACGGCAGTGTCCAGGCAGATGAGGTACTGGAGAAGGAGCCAAGAATCCTACATTTTGACTGAAGACAGAAGACTGACATCCTGGCAGCTAGGTGGAGGGCCTCAAACCCCACCCCCACAGTGACGAACCTGCTCCAACCAGGCCACACCTCCTGACAGCGCCACTTCCTGGCCCAAGCACATTCAAACCACGGCAGTGGGCACTGGTGAACCTACACGCCCTGGGCAGTGCCATCGCTAAGGCTCACTGTGCTGACATGCACAGGGGGAGGGGGCTGAGCTGGGGCACACTGTGAGGCCGGGGCACTCTCTAGGACTGTACACCCACACTGCTGGAGGGCACTGCGGTCACATACGGAGTTCCCATTTCCCTCCACAGGGATAAGGTCAGTGTCCCTTCCACCAGTGTGTCTAATACAGGCAGGTATGATGGTACTCTGTGTGTGTGTGTGTGTGTGTGTGTGTGTGTGTGTGTGTGTGTGTGTGTGTCTCCCTACTCAGCATTAGGTCAAACTCATCCAGAAAGCGCCTGACAGAGGTGGACAGGGATGTGGCTGGTTTGCTGTGGAAGGTGACTTTCCATCCCAGCTCGTCAGGACACAGCCCCGGCAGAGCCTGTGTACCTAGCTGAGTGTCTCTGCTCTTCCTACCCTGCCTCGCCACAGACACCGGGGCTCTCTTCAGCCCTCTAAGAATACTCACCGGATAGGACAGGGAGGGCGAGGAGGGCATCAAGGGCCACATTGTATTTCTGGAGCACTCTCTTGGAGCTGGTCAGGAGCTTTGTTGGTTCTTCTTCTTTTTTTAAATATTTATTTATTTATTTATATGTAAGTACACTGTAGCTGTCTTCAGACACACCAGAAGAGGGCATCAGATCTCATTACAGGTGGTTGTGAGCCACCATGTGGTTGCTGGGATTTGAACTCAGGACGTCTGAAAGAGCAGTCAGTGCTCTTAACCGCTGAGCCATCTCTCCAGCCCTTTTCCCCACTCTTTATCCCTGGGTTTCACCCCCTAACACTAGGTAGAAGGATGGAGGGGAGGGGAATTGGGAAAATCCCTGAATCTGAGGGGTTTCTTTTTTCCCCTTTTGTTTCTTCATCGAGCAGAACTAGCAAACCTCAACCAGCCTTAACTCTTGCAGCCCCTACCATTTATAGACCCTTGGAAAAGGTCCCAGAATCCCAAACGTCACACAGTCACAGAAACCACCTGCAACTGGCAGAACCACGCCTCTGCTAGAGCGTGAGGCAGATCACCACCAGCTGCCGTGGATATTCCGAAGCAGCCCCACGCTCCACACCTGAGGTTAAAACAAAAGCACATTCTTTCTGCTTTTTAAAATAACCAAAATTCCGGGATTTTCAAAAACGTCACCCTACTCTCTCTTCCCTGTGTAGAACCAGAACCAGTTCATCCAAGCACATCCAGGCAGTGTCGGCATCGAGGCTGAAGCTCACATTGAACAGTATTCAGGGCCATGGAGGACAACCCCGGAGTCAGCTGCAAGTCTTCTATGGGTCTAATCAAATCCGTTCAGCACAGAATCCCAAGACTTAGAAGCCAGCTGGGGGCTCCCGTGAGACACCCGGCTTCCCAGAGGAACCTGGCTCCCATCCGGCCTCACCCATTGTCTGACAGACTCCAGCTCCAGTTCTGAAAGTCTGCCCTGGGGATCCTCTTTCCTAGTGGAGCCCCCATTAGCACTGAGAGTCCTGTCTTCACATCTCCAGGGCTCTACCCGCACTTTCTGGGGGGGAGGGGTATTATTCTTCCACACTCCCTAACTCCTCTTTCAAGGCTGAGGCTCACCTCACAGCCACACAAATGGGAAGGATACCCCCGACCTGGTTCTCTAGCTCTACCACACCTAGTCTACCCTACCACTGTCCGTTTGCACTGTGCCATCTCCTGATGGAGCCCCATTCTCCCAGCTACATGGGGGGCCAAGGAGCACCATTCTTCCGTCTGCACGGGGTCCTGAGAGCGCCACTCTCCCAGCAGAGAGCTCTATTCTCCCAGTTGCATGGGGTTCCAACACATACACACAACACTCCAAAATCATACCAATGGTTGTGTTCAGATATATTAATCTTGGTTTTAGCATATTTCCAGAAATTAGCCAGCACCTAAAGCTTTCCTGGAAATGAGAACGACTGTCCAGTGTTGAACAGTAGCGCACAAACCGAGGACTCCATTAGCAACAGATTCATTGAGGGAGGTGAGGCAGGCTTAGGTCATGGTGTCTGTGTACACACAGCCCTCCGTAAGTTTTCTGAGGCACCTATAACCAATGACTGAAAACGGGGGAGAGGGGGTGCTTCTTTGTAGATCAGAAATGAAAACTCAAAGTATGGCAGATGCATGTTGGGAGAGCTGGGGCGGGGAGCGGTGCCACTCCAGCTCCTAGTGGACCCAGTTTCCTTGGTCTAAGGCCACATCACTCCTGTCTTTGCCTCCTTCACACAGACCCTTTGAATCTCTAGCTCTCTAGTTCCAACTCTCCCCTTTATAAGGACATCAGTACCGAGTTAGGTTCCCCCTTGCAGTGTCCTTAACTCCACGACTTCCGCAGAAACTAGATTCCTGGGGTGGGGAAATCTGTCCCCACCCCCACACCCCCCCCCCACACCCCCACCCACAGCTCCTGGACCCCACCTGTGCGGACTCACCCTGGCAGTGGCTCTCCTGGCTGGCCTGCCTCCATCCCTGCAGGCTCTCTCCTGTGGCTCTCCTGGCTGGCCTGCCTCCTCCCCACCAGCCTCAGATGTAGGACCCACCCCGTTTGCCCCGCCCTCACTCTTGCCTTTATTACACCTGCTAAGTCCGCATTGTCGATAAAACCTGGGGAAGTGGGCGAACCTGGCTCCTGTGGGACACTAACCAGGGCTTTCTGTGTGCCAGGAGAACATGTCCCGTGCAAATGGACACTGGGCATTTGCCCAGCCCACAGCAGGGCCAGGCCAAGACCTGACAGAGGTTGGACATTCTCCACTCCAGGCCCCAGATCCCAGACAAGGATATACTAATTCCTCTCCTAGCACAAAGAGCCCTCATGGTGGTGAGAGCCCAGAAGGAGCTCTGTGCCCTGAGGGCCCACGGTTCCTGGACGTACAGTGGATGGGGAGAGGTAGCTTAGGAGGGTCCCACAATAACAAGATTGGACCTGCTATGTCTACTCCCCGTGACAGTGGGCATCTGGGCCGTTTAACCAGAGCGCTCTCAGCCGCTCAAGGTCTGGCTAAGCTAGGCATATTGGGCTATTGCTGCAAAGAGGGAGGTGACAAGCTCTGCCTTTTCATGGTCTCTGTCCCCAGCCTCATCAGGGTGAGAGACCCAGCATGCAGAACCCTCTGTTAGGATTAACCTTGGTTTGTTTAGTCTCTGTGTCTCTGTGTCCCAGGTCCAGGAGGTTAAAAAAAAAAATAGAAAGGTTCCAAAAAAAGGAGAGGCTGGGTAGATATCAGGAGAGGAAAGAGTAAGGAGGGTGGGGGTGAAGACGATAGAGGAAGGGGGAGGGGCAGGGAGAGAAGGAAGGGGTACGCGCACACGCCCACCCCCACCCCCACATGCACACGCACCCACACAGAATTACAGCTGCTCCCTGGAGTGATATTTTTAGCTCTGTCCCCAGAGGAAAGTGAGCCCCTGCCTACACAGGGCAAACAGGTCACCTGACTGCTGCTTCCGCACTGTACCTAACCGCACTGTACCTAATCAAGCTTGTGTCTGTCACCAGCCACCCCGTGCCATCTCCTCAGTAGGCCTAGGGAGGAGAGAGGGAGGCAGGCAGGCTGGGCAACTAACTGGCTCTGTGAAGGAAAATCGGGTCCCTCCTGCCCTGCAATTCACAGTGGGGTAGAGTAGGGTGTGGTGCCTTGGGAAAGCCCAGGCCGTGGGAACACACTCCAAACCTCCGTGCAGGGCCTGGAGATGGGGCCCGTGTCCAGCTGACTGCTCTGCAGGCTCAGTGAAAGACTGTTGTGAAGAATGGGGTAGGGTGGATATGATCCAAATTTACTGTGCACAGGTAGGGATTTCTCAAAATGTTATGTATAAAAAATAAGGCCGGGTGTGGTAGCGTATGCTCAGGGTGCAGAGGTACACAGGTTTCCGTGAACTGGAAGCCAGCCCGGCTACCTCGCAAGTTCCAGACCAGCCAGGGCTACAAAATGAGAGCCCCATCTCAATAGCTAACTAAGGGCAAGATGCCTCGGTGGGTAGATGCGCTTGCTACGGAAGCCTGACAGCCTGAGGTCAATCCCTGGAACCCACAGAAGACAGAAGGCTAAATCTGACTCCACTGAGTTCCCTGATGGCTTCCACATTTGCACTATGACCTGTGTGTGCCTATGCACATCACACACACATGCACACACACAAATAGTGACCATAACAAGCAGAGATCAACTATGGAAGACAACTGTCACAGATGCACACCTGCACTTGGATGTACGTACATGCTTACCACACGCACGTATACACAGGTGCACACACACACAGAGATGGCCTTGGACATAACCGCATCTTCGTGACATCTGCTTCACCCTTCCTAGTCACCTTTTGCTGCCTGGTAACAGACACAACCCCACCAGCAGGGTTTTACAGAAAGGGAAGCAGGGTCCCAGTGCCTCGGTGTGTGGACCGGAGTCTCTGACTCTAACTCTCCCAGTGGGGCTGCAAGCCAATGTATAGCTGTTTTTCCCAGAATCCCTACATGACGTCCAGAGCAAAGAGGGGCCACTTCTGGGTCTCAAAACAAACATAGATACCAAAGCAGAACAAAGTGTTCCTTAGTCTAAAAATGCCACCAACTCAGCATTAGTTTCACAAAGGAGCTGCCACAGTGTCATCTTTAAACCTTAGTACCAGAACTGTTCTTTGTTTGTTTGTTTGCTGAGACAGGGTTTCTCTGTCCTGGAACTCACTCTGCAGACCAGGCTGGCCTTGAACTCAGACATCAGCCTGCCTCTGCCTCCCAAGTGCTGGGGTTACAGTTATCTGCCACCATCACCCAGCGAGTGTCTGAACATTTTTGCTGAGATCTTTTAAGTGCTTAGTTGAGGAGAAATAAGCAAGTCACTGCTGTGTGTGTGCAAGTCACTATGTGTGTACAAGTCACTGCTGTGTTTGTGCAAGTCACTGCTGTGTGTATACAAGTCACTGTGTGTGTACAAGTCACTGTGTGTGCAAGTCACTGCTGTGTGTGTGCAAGTCACTGCTGTGTGTGTACAAGTACTGTTGTGTGTGTACAAGTCACTGCTGTGTGTGTGCAAGTCACTACTGTGTGTGTCAGTGACTTGGTGCTGCACTCGGGAGCACTCAGATAAAGACGTGGGTGAGGCACAGTGGGCCATGCCTGTTGTCTAGAACTTGGAAGGTAAAGACAGGAGGGTGAGGAGTTCCAGGTCAGCATGAGTTCTGTGAGACTTTAATCTCAAAACTCCAAACGATAGGGGCTGAGTAGATGGCTTGTTTGGTAACGTGCTTGCTGCCCAAGGATGAGGACCTGAGTTCAAATCCTCTGCTAGACAGAAAAAAACAACTGAGCTGGAGTGTGCCCGGAACCCCAACCAGGAGAGGCAGAGACAGGAGGATCCTTACCCTTAAGGTGTACACACACACTCATACACACACACACACTCACACACGTATACACATGCACGCACACACATCAGGGAATGTAGGAGGTGTTGAGGCCTCTCCTTTAGACACAAGGACAGTCTTCAGTGGGGACCTAGCCTAAGAGCCAAGCCAGCCCGCCACATCTCCCCTCTTATATATAAGTGTGCAAGAAGTGTCTGAGTGTGCTGAAGCTCGGGGTGCTGATCCTGGACTCCTAGTCCCTGCCCCACTGTTAGAAGAGGAAAGGTGGCTTGGAGGTCACCTGTGTCTCTCCAAAGTGTCAGATGGTCAGGAAAGTAAGTGCACAGCTCCCTGAGCCCTGACCACCATGATCTTAGCTGTGGCTCCTTGGAGATCACACCCTTCCCCACCCCAAGCTCGTCTGAACTACAAGGGCTTCTCCACCTTAGACACAGCTGTGGACAGCTCCTTCCTCTCTGCCTCCCAGGGCCATCCAGCTGCCCACAATTGACATCCACAGGCAAAGATGCCTTAGGACAAATCAGGCTGGCCCAGGGCCAGGAGTTCCGACCCTACCTGAAAGGCAGTGGACAGGGTCTCTGGCTTCTTTCTAGGATAACATAGGCAGAGGACAGTGGCCTTCAGCAGTGACCAGCAACAAGCTGATTCTCAGAGCCAGTCGGTAGCCCTCAGAGGTGGTCCTGGGGTTCATCTCTTTCTTACACCTCAGAGTCATATGACAGTGAACTCAGCCAGGAGAACAGCCAGGCAGCAGGGCTGGCATCCTAAGCCTGAACTTCTCAGAGGCTGAGACAAGGCAGGAGATGAGCCTGGGCCCCAGCCAAGTAACCACTCTGGGCCATACAATCAGAGAAGCTGCCTAGACGGTGGCCTTGGGAGCACCGCCTGCATCTAAAGCTCTGAGCTGAGGCTTCCTGTGCAGTTTGTTGGGGCTTGGGTGTGACTCAGTGTCAGGCAGTTGCCAGGCAGCTCAAGAAGGCCCAGGGATCCTGCTCCAGGACTGGAAAAACAAAACAAAACAAAACAAAACAACAACAACAACAACAACAAAACAAGCTGCAGTGTTTGCAACATTGCTAAAATTTCAACCCATTGTCTTTTTTTTTTTTTTTTTTTTTTTTTTTGGTTCTTTTTTTCGGAGCTGGGGACCGAACCAGGGCCTATGCGCTTCCTAGGTGGCGCTCTACCACTGAGCTAAATCCCAGCCCTCAACCCATTGTCTTAAGGCCCTAACTACTTTGTCTCAATTTTGTCTCGGTGAGGCAAAGTGCCAACAGGGGTCACCAAATATTGTCACAGAGGGCAATAGAACTGACCTCAGCCCTGAGCCCACCAGAGAAGCTTGGGTCCCTGAGCTGCAATGTAAGCCAAAATCTTACCAGGGCAATGTGAGGGGAGCCCACAGCTCATGTCCCTCAGCTGTCTCTTGGAGCATCTTGTTTAGTTTTTGTTGTTGTGATGGTTGATTGGTGGTTGGTTGGTTGGTGGTTGGTGGTTGGTTGTTGGTTAGTTGTTGGTGGTTGGTTGGTTGTTGGTTGGTTGTTGCTGGTTGGTTGGTTGGTGGTTTGTTGG